>NW_027428382.1:0-70508 GCF_047830755.1 Zonotrichia albicollis | reverse complement strand
AGCTAACCTGTGCCCAGTTTGGCTTGTAAAATGGCAGTGGAAAACAAGCCAGGCAGCCCAGCAAAGCACAGGTCTGCCACAGAATGTTCAGAGGGAGCTGAGCCTGGGGCCTTGCTCCCAGCCAAGCACTGAGAGTCAGGAGGAGCTCTGCTCTCACGTACCATTGCCACTGCCCTTGACGTTATTCAGGTCTGTCTTCTGCACCTGTGCTCAATGAGAGATTCATAAAGACTTGTGTCCGTGTCAGATCATAGAAAGAAACCAAACAGAGCTATTGAAGGACAGATATGTGCCATCTAGAAATGCTAAGACATAAAGGGAAAAAAGCTGGATTACCCAACATCATTATTTTTTTCCCCAGGTCAAATGAACATTTTACATTAGTCTTGTTAATTTCTTCTTTTTCAAATGGGCAAAAACACTTAGTTTAATTCAGAGCCTACAGCTCTGATACATCAGGTATCACATATCAGTCAGGAGCTGAGACTGCCACTGCAAAGCCCACAGCTATGGCCAGAAATGCAGCAGCCTGCTTACCCAGTTGTTTCTCTCCCTTCTCTTTCCAAAACTCTGTGCATACCATTGGTCTATTTTATGAAACTTTTTTTTTTCCCCTGAGAGAATTAATTGTCATCTTGAAAAATCTATGGTTTCATTCTTGGGAGTGCTTCTGGAATTGCTTTTTTTTTGTTGATGGCAGCATTGATATGAGCTGCAGCATGCTCCAAGGTGTTTCTCCAGCAGATGGTGCAAAATATTTTATAATATGGTGGTTGTAACAGTGGGAGTAGTTCCTATGTTCCTGGGAAAGCAGACTTCAAGAAAACAAAAAAATTGTCATGATTGCAAGGATGTTTAAGCAGTTGTCAGGACAAATATAGCAATACTAACTGTTATCCCTGCAAGTTATAGTTTTCATATAGCAATGGCTAGATTTCTTCATCTTTCTGCTTTGATGGTATTGAAGTAAGATGAGCAGCAAAGATTGCAACCAGACTTTTAATCACTGTTTATAATTACATTACAGTTGTATTAAGTGATGAGAAATAAATTAATAAATATTTGTTCATTTTAGCATCAACAGATAACAAGTATCAGCACCAGAGCCTTGGAACTGTCATCAGCTCTGAGGATGCTGATAAAAACAGGGGATAGCACACACACAGAGACATTAATGCTTTGTTAATACCTTGAGACTGCTGTATCTGTATGGCTCATGAGGCTGCTGTGTGGTTAATCAATACCTGTGCATCTCAAAATATGTACAGTCATAGGTACTTCACGTTGCATTCACAATAAATTTATTTAAGAAAGAAACAGCACACAGATTTTCAGTGGAGGTGGATTTCCTTTGTGTGTGCTCACTATTTGAATATTTGTGACATAGGTTAAATAGAGCATATCTTTATAATTCATCTTTCATCTTTGTTCTTCACGCTCCAAAAGTCTGGACTTTCTCATTATGTTTCTTTTAAGTTGCATATTGAGACTAATGAAAACCTAGAAAAATACTAACTATATTTCTAATTTGATACTTATTAAAATCCAAAGTGGAAAAAAAATTGTATTTACATTAACCTTAGGGCTGTATTGAAATGCTTTTCAGCTGTCAAAAAAAGTTAAATGCAGAGAAAGCACACACTAATGAGTTTGATAGTAAAGGCTTAATTTTGAGAAATCTGTTTTAAAGATATATGCTTTCCTAGCTTTATATTTTACAAATAGAATGAATCATCATGAAAGTATTTATTAATACATATTTTATGTTACTCCAATGCTTCTGCCAGAGTTAAGACTTTAGGAGTTTGTATTAAACATAGCATCATTGATGCTATTGAAAAGCTTTTGTATTCTCATGACCATTGAAGTTATCTATTATTTCCTGAAGTTTTTCTAGCAGTAACATTCCTTTCCCTGTCACAAAAAAGGTTGGTTTCCTAACAACCGTGTAAGATTTTGTTCTCATATATCTTAAAATATGCTGTCTGGTACTTGTCTTTGATATTCAATTTCAACACATTTCCCCACAGTTAATTGAGTTCTTTAGTTTATTAACTGTTAGAAACAAGTCCTGAAATGCAGCTAAATTGTATAATACCTAGAATTGACTATATTTACTCCTGGTTTACCTGAAAAATAGAATTTGCTGATTGAGATATCTGCAAAATCTTTCTGACTTTACCACCACAGTCATGGTGTTTATTTCATTTTCCATGAAAAATGTTATCAAGTTTAGTAAAACCTCAACTGCAAATTAGTAAGATAGAGATTTAAAAAGTGATTTTATGAAAATACTGTCACTATTTTCAAAGCAGACTTTTGTCTGTGAGTGTCTCCATTTACCCCAGGATCTAGGGTACACATGCTTCCTGACAGCCAATCTGGGCCACAGCTGCTTTAGCAAGTCCCTGTGCTTTGCCAGACCCTTTCTGCTAATCCACCGCTCTCCATGCTGCCCCAGTCCTGTGAAATTTCAACAGAGTATTCTGGGCTGGAAGAGACCCACAGGGATCATCGAGCCCAACTCTTAAGTGAATGGCCTGTATGGAGATCAAACCCACAACTTTGGTGTCATTCCTTGCTTTTGTGGAATACACACCCACAAAAACATTCAGTCCTCATGTTTGCAGGTGCTGAGCTGCTGCTGAATTATTTTGAGTGCAGTGTATTTGTTGCAGATGGTGTGAACAACTCTCACCAGGCTCTGCAACCCAAGTACACTGTGACCATTTGATTCTACACTCTCCTTTGCCGTGGCAAGGACCCCTAACATCTTCAGAAGGGCAATTTGCCACCTCTAGCTCTGTGGCCTCCCCATGACCTATCAGCAGAAGTCAATGTAGGACTTAGGACAAGAAATAACTTAAGAACTTTTACTTTCCATAATTAAGTTTTCTAAAATCTTTTCCTAAGTAGAGAAACACTACTAACAAGATACAACTCTATCCTTTTTTTTTTTTTGTTGGTTATTTTTTTTTTTTTGCGTGGTTTAGTTTGGGCTTTTTCTTTTGTTTAGATGGGCTTTTTGTTGCTTTTTGTTGTGTTCTGATGCATAAAAAATGAAAAAGGATAATTCCTATTGAAATGTCAAAGTACTGAGGTAAACAGATAGCAATAGACTTTCACTCAGGCATTATGATTACTTAAATACATTGCCATAAAAAGGCAAACAATCAACAGAGTTCTTTAAAAGGTTCAGTGCAGATTAGTTTCTGGCAAGGACTGTGCACTGTTCAAGGCTTCATTAAAGCCTTCCATTTATGAATTGTCAGGAAAAAGCAAAGGATGCTATGTATGCTATAAAATGAAACAAAAGCCTCAGAAGCCCTCACAGGGCATTGGGCAGCTCATTTTAAGAAGGTTGTGAACGCCATTATCTATCACTGCCTCGGGGTCACAGATAGCAGCAGGACTTGGGAAATAAAGGCATCAATCAGGAACAAACATTTATGTGTGTGCCTCTCCAGAGTTTAATTCTAATCTGAAAAAGAGCTTTAAATGTGAAATACAAATATTTATTCTCCCCCTTTTTCAAAGGGAAAGTGTATTTGAGGACATGCAGCACCACACTGACTCCCCTCCTGACTCTGTTGTCTCTGACAATAGGTGGCACTGGGAATTTTCACATGAAAATCTGTTGAGTTTATCCTTCAGTTTTTGCCATTGAACTAGTCCCCTGTAAACATTTCCCTGTATAAAATGTTTTGGAAATATCACAAGCTATATCCTTCAGTTATTTACATAGTGTCATTCCATTGTTTTGAGACTATTTGTTAAAGGAAAATAATGAATATTCACATTACTGGACACAATATTGATGCTGGGAGACTTTTTTTTTTCTGTTTTCTAAGTTAGTTATTTACACCATACCTTCATACCTGTGAGAGTTAATTTGTCAGAGTTTCTTTGTCAGCTCTCCAGGATGTCTGACCAGAGCATGACAAATGTTCCAATTTAGCTATTTTATGTACCCTTTCCACAACTTTTGCCTTTCTTGTTCAAAGAAAGAAGGAAATGAAAGACACTTGCATTCCATCAGATAAGGTTTCTCCTTAGAGCACAACTGCAACAGCAGGATGCTCTTGCTAGATTCTCTTCTTTTTGAATAGGGTCTGATGCTTCAATGTTCTTCATGAGGAGGTTGTATCTGTGAACAAGCTCTCTGGTTCCTTTCCAAACCTTCTCTGGTAAGATGCCCGTGTGTGTTGGGATTTTTGCTGACTAGAGACTGGAAAAGTACAAGACCGTGGCTAATTCCAAGTCCTGCACCTGCAAGATAGCGTGTCCTTGGGCCTAGGTGGGTAAGATGACAAGTAGACAGACGTGGGAAATAGGGAATGTAGGCCGAAAAGAATTAGGAGGCGTTGATGGTATAGTTTAACCAATAGATCGCTTGGCTTACAGAATATTCATAAGCTTATTACTTGCTGTATAAGTGTCTGATGCTCTCTTCAATAAACGGAACTTGTTGATGACTTGTATTGAGTCCTGAGTTTTCCCTGCATCCGACAAATAGCTCGTCCCCAACAAAGGCCTCATTCTGCAACAAATGGTGCCCGAACAGGGACCCTATGG
Source organism: Zonotrichia albicollis (assembly GCF_047830755.1). Classification (NCBI taxonomy): domain Eukaryota; kingdom Metazoa; phylum Chordata; class Aves; order Passeriformes; family Passerellidae; genus Zonotrichia; species Zonotrichia albicollis. The sequence goes on along the minus strand of NW_027428382.1, from coordinate 65,933 downwards.
ACTCTACGGACTCTACAGACCCTACAGACCCTATGGACTTTACTGAAGATTTGAGCTTGTGAGCCACGGTCGGTGCAGTATTTGGGTGTCAGTCCCGACGCAGCCCGGGAGGCACAAAAAGCGGGCCCTGCCTCAGGAGACCCCATATGGGAGTCCTGGAGAAAGGCGAAAGGGCGGGCTGCAGTGCCCTGGCTGTTATGAACAAAAATTCTGTTAATTTTTTTTGTGAGGAAAAGTTACAAAAAGCAGCCAGATCACTGTCGCTGCAAAGTTCTGCTTGTTTTGTTAATGTAATCATGGGTCCTTGTAGCTAATCGCTCCTTTTGTATTAGCAGAGCCTTGCCCCAGGCTAAGGTGTACTTTTCCCAGAATGGTGAAGAGACCTGAGAGGGTGGGGGGGTTATGCAAAGTGACTGCAGGACCAGCATGCTGTGTGGGACCCCTACTCCAAACGTGCAAGAAGAACCCCAAAAACAACGAGCCACCTGAGAGTTGAGAGACTGGAGCGATGTCTGGACGTGAGGAGCCGAGTGCTGAGCCTGCAGAGATGCGGAGCACCTTCGGAGTCCCTCTCGCCCTGACCACGGGAGTCATCCCTGGCGCCGAGACTGAGGGGGATGGGGCCGGGAAAAGTAACATCGGATGGGATCACCACACCCTAAAGGCTCCCACGGGGACCGGGTCCCCAGCTCTGCCCCTAGAGGACAAAGCTGTGCATGTCCTCCTTCTCTGAGTCGCCCTGGGAGAGACGACGGGAGACTGCAGCCTCGCCGAGCTGCCCGATCCTGAGCTGATCACTTATAATAAAGGCATTAAAAAGGAGAAGAAGTCTCCTGGCCCTGTTTATTTCACTGGCAATCTCTCAGGAGAGTCCAGCTGACTGAATGCCACCGATGTCCTAGAAAGGCTGCAGCGCGCTAAATGACAGGTTAGAAGGTAATACAGGGACAAGCGGCATATAATCCTTTTAAATGCTTTTAAGAAAAACGGGGACTATAGACTGTCGACCTGGGAAGAGAATTCCCGAGATTGCTGCATATAGACTTGCAAAAACGTGTGTTGTGGTGCTGAGGCTGCAAGTACATGCACAATGAATGAGCGGCTGTGCTGTGATGGCGGCAGCAGCCGCGGCTCGGGGCGCCTGCAGAGCTGTGCCACTCCGAACTCGGCGTGGGCGCTGTGCCATGGGGAACAGCCGCGGCGGGCGGCTCGCCTGAGGCGGCCACGGCGGCTCCAAGCAGTGGCGGGCGCGAGGAGCGGAGAGCTCTCCCGGTGGCAGCGGCGGGGGGAGCGGAGCCCCGCCATGGTGGGGAGCGACCCGCGCCGCCCGGGATGCTGCGCTGCAGCGGGGCACGCAGTGAGTCAGCCTACAGCGCGTCTCGCGAAACAGGAAGCCCAGCGCGGGGGGCGCCCCGCTCCGATACGGGCGGTGGCGCGGGACTGGAGCGCTTTCCCAGCGCGAGCGCTTCTTCCCTCCGACCCGCGGCCAGTGGGGGCCTTCCTTTAGACCCGGCAACCAGCAGAAGCCTCAGTTTAAGCCTGGCACCCTCAATAGACTGTACTTTAAGTGGACTGCAAGCCGCAGCGTGTCCAGGCGAGAGTCAAGGAGCCTGCTGCAGCGAGCAGACAACCAGTGGGAGCTTTATTGATCGGACGCTCAGCTGCCAGCATGTTGGGACTTGCTGTTTAGACTAATGTGGGAATCCATAAAGTCAGAGGGTTTTTAGGAAATGGTTAAAAAAGAGTATTTAGGCCTCAGGATGAGGCCCGAAGTTCTGTTAGAGCAGAAAAGTTTCCCAAGCAAGCAGAAAAGTTTCCCAAGCAGTAGACGTGACAAATAACAATACAACTTTTTAGATTTGGCTTTAGGATGGCAACAAGTTTATTTAATGTATATCTTTAGAAGGTTACCGTGAATAGAGCTCTGTCCTTTGTTTCTTATGAAATAGTCTTTGTTTTAGCTACCATTACGTATGTTTTATAAGGTTGGATGGAAAGCTTGTCAATATGTCTTGTTTTGATGTGATTGGCTGAAAATCTAAAATGAGATGATTTTATGTCATTCCGTTTTATCCCACCTTCTGGGGCATTTCCCATTAGGCCAGCATGCTGTTAACATCTAACAATGTTCTGAGGCTCATGTGTTAATAATAATAATAATAATAATAATAATAATAATAATAATAATAATAATAATAAAAGCTGGCCTAGATTTGTCCAGTGTGGTCCATATTTGGACTTCTTGCCGCGGCAAGTGGGTTCCTCTCTTAAGACGTGGGTTCCTGACACCATTGGATCTATAGCTACCCTGGTGCCCTGACAGACTAATTCGCAGCAATTCACATCGAGCCTTTGAAATGCATATGGAGTCGCGGAAAGAGTGTTTTGCAGTGCTGGCTGTGCCGCTCCTGATTCTGCATAAGCGCTGAGCCATGAAGGGCAGCCACGGTGAGCGGCTCGCCTGAGGCAGCGGCAAGCAACAATATGAGCAGCCACTGAGCCTGAGCGAGGCGGGCGGTGCCGTGCTTACGGTGCGGTGCGGTGCGCACCGGCCAGGCTGGGTGCGCGGAACTCAGCAGCGGGCGGGCAGCCGTGGTGGGGCCCGCCGTGCCCTGCTGGCAGCCTGAAGCGGTGGCGGCGATGGCGCAAAGAGGGCGCAGCGCGGTGGTGGGGCCCCCGCCGCGGGGCCGCGACTCGTGCTGCCGAAATGCGTCCAGCAGCAGCTCCGTTACCCCACCGCACCACAGCGACACGAGCAGCAGCGGCCCGATCCCAGGGCCTTCCAAGCGCGACTGCTTTCCCACCTCCGCCCCGTGGCCGGGAAAAGCTTCAGTTTTAGACCTAATAGCCGTAATAAATGTGACTCTTGTCAACAAAAGAAAATATCCCTACTGCAATTAAGAGACCAGTGATAATAAATCAGCAACACCAAAGAGTATTACTATCAGGATGCTCCTCACCTAAGTTAAAAAGACTTTTTGTTCTTCCTGGCAGAGACTGTGAAAGAGAAATCAGCGTGGCGAATATGTTGAGATAAATTTTGGCCGGTTTAGCTTAGAACCCATTATGCTGTCTTAAAATCACCTGTATTAACATAGACTTTAAACATCAGAAGCCCAGATAACTCAGTCGGTGGAACATCAAACTCTGAAAATTGTATTTTGAAAAATTTAAAAATGTTAAAGATGTGTTGAAGCGATTGTGTAAGTAAGATGTAATGAATATGCTTTTTGTATTCTTTGGGCCTTGCTTGGATGTGGTAGATGTAAAAGCAAGCACTGAATTCAAAAGAATTTTTCCACAGGTATACCTTGAACAAACTCCTTATGTTTAGGTGCATTCAAGTGTAAAAATACTGTAGCAAAAACACGAAGAAAGTTGTTTTAGCTTAGTATTTTAGAGTTAAACTTGTAAGTAAGTTATAGTAAATTTTATATTCTATTCTATTTCTATAATAAATTCTATTCATTGCTAAGTAGTTTAAGTTAAATTATGTATTAAGTGCCATTAAATGTTAAATACTGCTAAGGTTAATTTTTGTTAAGTTTATGTCCTCTTAGGTTTAAGTGCTGTTCAGTTTAATTTCTGTTAAGTTTAAGTGTTATTAAGTTTAGGTGAAGTTAGATTCTGTTACATTTAAATTATATTAGATTTAAGTTATATAGAATTTAAAGTCGGTTGAGTTCTGTTAAAGTTAAGTTCTGTTGAATTTAAGTGATTTTACATGCAAGTTCTGTTGATTTGAAAATTTGTTAAGTTTAGGTTCTGTTAAGGTTAAGTTTTGATAAGGTTAAGGTCTGTTAAACTTAAGTTTTGCTAAGTTAAAGTTCTGTTAAGTTAAAGTTCTGTTAAGTTAAAGTAAAGGTAAGTTTAAGTGATGTTAAGTTCTGTTAAGTTTAAATATTTTAAGTATTTTAAGTATAAATGCTATTAATTTTAAGTGATGTTAGACAGATTTATGCTTTTATGCTAGGTGTTTATTTTATGACTTGTGTGCAAGGTGTTGTCGTGAACATCAGAGAAACTAGTTAAAAGAGACAACACAAGCATTTGTGAGTAGAGCCATTCCTATTTGAAGTATATCTGCTGTGAGAATGGAAAGCAAATTTACCAGACAATCCATGCAGATGAAACCTGCGCACATGTTGCTCCTTTAGCTTATTTTTGTAGGTTGTATTGGCACACCTGAGTTTTGTTTGAGCCTTGTAGCAGCATAGAATCCTTTTTGTGTCCGTCATATAGCATATCCTATAAATAGTGATAGCCTTTTTGGTTTGTCTCTCTGGCTTAGATCCCTTATAAGAGAGAAACCTTGCTAGCTGAGAATACTGCTTGTAATGTAATAGTTATTAGAATTGCCTAATCTTGTATTGCAAAGAGTGTGACGCAGTTTGCCCATAGAACTTTGCATGTTCCAAAAGAAAATGGGGAAAATGTTGGGATTTTAGCTGACTAGAGACTGGAAAAGTACAAGGCCGTGGCTAATTCCAAGTCTTGCACCTGCAAGATAGCGTGTCCTTGGGCCTAGCTGGGTATGATAACAAGTAGACAGAGAGACGTGGGAAATAAGGAATGTAGGCCCAAAGGAATGGGGAAGAGTTGATGGTACAGTTTAACCATAGGATCTCTTGGCTTAAAGAATATTCATAAGCTTATTATTTGCTGTATAAGTGTCTGATGTTCTTTTCAATAAACAGAGCTTGCTGAACACTCATATTGGGGCTCTCGAGTCTTCCCTGCAGGGAGACAAATGGCCTACTGCAACAGAATTACTTTCTGTTAAGGTTCTCTGAGTGGAAAAAACAAAGCCACAGGACACCACAAAAGCCATGAGCCAAAATACATCCTGAAGCACATTGTGAGAGAACTGCTCAAAGGGAATGGTGGGTGCATTCCCTCAGCCTTGTCCTGGGGCTCAGCAGCCAAGGGCTCTGGCTGCACATCTGGACACGCCGTGCCCGGAACAGCGGGAAGGGATCCATGGCAGGCCGTGCAGGGGAGCAGCCCCCACGCCCCTGCCCTGCCCATGGGGGCCTGCAGCCCGTGGGGATGGAGCAGCAGTTTCTGGGGTGACAGAGCCAGCAGCTGGGCACTGCAGCACACACTGCACACATCTACTGCAGGGATATGTTAGCAATATTGTGTATACATACACTCCAAACTGAAAATATTCAGGCTAAGTGTAGCTTGATTTCAGAGGCATTAGGGAAGAATTATTACCGCTGCTTTCATGGCTGAGTTTTGCAACATTATACTTTTTTTTTAATACTGTATGAAATAAAAGTCTGAGTCTGGAAAGGGAGTTTTTCAATCACAAGGGTTCTTGCTTCACTCCAGGAAAAGTGTCATTCAGTGTACCAGGGAGATTTTCTGTTAACATATTGCTGAGTTCCCATGCTGCCACTCATTAGTAGAGATGAGATATTTTCTCACTGTTTATGTTTTATTTTTGTTTGGAAACAGTAGGGAAGAAACGTACCCATTGTGAAGATTTGGTTCATGTGGATCAGTTATTATTTCAGCTGCCTAAGTGAGGGAGGAATTCACAGAGGTTATCCCAGGCAGAATTCTGGTGCTGATGCTTGTGCCATTGGAGTCTGGAGTGGGCTCTTTCCTAGCAAAACTCACCACACTGAGCTGCTGGGCATATCTCATTTGTTTTCTGGTTTTTACTACTAAGAGCAGCCAGCATCATTTAAAAGTACCTAAAACAGATTTGTTGGTTCCTCTGAATCAACTGAAACTGTGAGTTTGAGTTTCTCCAGGTTTCAGCCTGGAGAAAAGGAGGCTCAGGGGGAGCCTCGTGGCTCTCCACAAGTCCCTGACAGGAGGGTGGAGCCAGGTGCGGCTCTGCTCCCATGGGAACGGGGACAGGACAAGAGGAAAAGGTCTCAACTTGCACCAGGAGAGGTTTAGATTGGAAATTGGGGAGCATTTCTTCCTGGAAAAGTTGTAAAGCATTGGAACAGGTTGCCCAGGGCGCTGGAAGAATCACCATCCCTGGAAGAACTCAGAAGATATGTTGATGCGGGACTTGGGATGTGGTTTAGTGGTGAACATAGTGATGGTGTGGTTGATGGTTGGAATTGATTATTGTGAAGGTCTTTCCCAACTTTTAGGATTCTCTGATTCCATGATTCTAAACAACCAAGTGATAACAAAATCTAATCTCTCTTGGTGTACATGACTTGGTTCACTCTCTGATGTTTTAGCCCACATCACTTCCTTGGGAAGAGAAGAGAAGATCCGGCAACTTCCAGAGGGGAGGAGAAACAGATAAAAGATTTGAGAAGCTGAAGTAGTGGCAGAGGTACCAGGGAGAAGAAATAAGAGGTGAGAGAAATGGTGGCTATGAATTGCAGGGCAGGCAGAGGACACCAGTGACCCAAACAGTTTGGCACCTCCTGGCCATTAGGCAGCTGACCCCAAAAGTTCATCTCTGCTCAAAGGGCATGCATGGCCTCGCCCACCCAGTACAGGTGCAGGAACAGCATGAGGAAATGGGAGGTGAATGTCATAAACAACCTAAATACTGTTGTGCATTTCCAGCAGGTTTTGCAGCCTGTACTGAGCATCTCAGTCCTGGCTGCACTGTTCCCAGACACCAACACCATTAGATCAGAGGGAGCTGATTTAATCAGTTGTTAAAATAATCAAATCATTTCAATTTGAAGTCAAATCATTTGAATGATAAGGACCATTTAAATCTTGCTGCTCAGAAGGCAGAAGATTGGGCTGAAGCCAGAGCTTTGAGGAGCAGCCAGATAGGGACAGGAAGAGCCAGGGAATGATAACATGGCACCCACCTCAGTTTGGGAAGAATCATTTGCCCAGCAGGAGCCCAGCTCCAAAGCAACATCCCTGAAAACTCTGCATCATAAATAGCAGGGAGTTCATTCATACAGCAAAAGATTTCCTGGCCTTATTTACCCTTCCACATTTGCTGCAGCTCTTCATTTCAAAAGCCATGTGAGTACCCTGTGCTGGAAGGCTTGTCCTTCCCCTGCTCCTGGCTCTGCACCAAGATGTTCTCTGTTCTGCTGCTGACCAATGCATCTCCTGGCTCCCTACCACTCAAGGAAAAGAAATCTATTTACAAGACACAAACAGCTTTGTGTAAATCACAGCCATGGGCTGCCAATTGTGTGCTCTCCCAGGCCAGCAGTGCCTCCTTCCCCCAGCACAGAGTGCTGCACTAGCGCAGCTCCAGGCGCGTGTTGCTATTAGGTCATGTCACCAGGGACTGGAAAGCACCAGACAACACTCTGTGTCTTAAAAATGCAGATGTGTGATGATTATCTCATGATAGCCATCATAGACCCTGTGGGAATGCTATTTCCAATAATTTAGCCTTCAGGAGTTCTTAGGCTGGGATGAGCCCATGCTCCGAGCTGGAGGAAATTGTGTGCTCGGGTCTACTGTGTGAAACAATCACTGTGGTCCTAGTGCTGCCTCCTCCCTGAAAAGATGGAGCTGTTACATTCTCCTCAGTCCACATGGTGGAACCAGATAATTTCTAGTTTGGAGTGTGGTAAATAGGTATGATTTGTGCTGATAAAAATTGAAACAGTAATCAATATTGATACAGTAACTAATATCTGGAAATAATAAAATAAGTTAAAATAGCAATGCCAAAGAGGAGAGGGAAAGGAGGGGCTCCACCCCCCTTTTCCCAGCAGATGTTCTCAGGGACCACAGAAAAGAAGGTGAAGATACAGTTGCTAAAAATGACCAAGAACCTGGTTGGGTCCAAGAAAATGCTAATTATAAGGGACTTATTGCTTTGATATGCAGATGCAGTGATACGTTAGTCTTGGCTTACATTGTACTGGCTCGGTGCGCACGTGTAACCCAAAGGTGAACTAAAGGACAACGAAGAAGACTACAGGGCCTTCATCAGTGACGACCCCCAAAGACTTGTGCGACCACCAAACCGAGTAGTAGCGCATGCATGATAAGGGTGGTAATAAAGGCGGAGACAGAAAAGTGACGAACCGAAAATAGGAGGAGATGGCATTGACACATGGCATATAAGGGGTGATTTTCACTTGGCAAGCTTGTACGTGAAGTGGCAAGGGTCACTGAACCCTGCACTCCATACATCTCTTGCTTATGCACTATTATTGGAACCAAATTATCCCTTATTTTAATCAAATTATAATGTATCCAATTTTATATTTTTCATTTTAATTATTCAATATAAATTGTTACTACTTTTAATATTGTTTGGGTTTTTTTTAATGATGGGATAATTGGGCAAACGTAACAGGAGGATGTACAGCAAAGCTCAAGCCACTAATATCACTAAATATAGTTGCATGAAATTAAAGAAGAATACCCTTACTTTCAATTACACTCCCCTTTTTTACCACCTGATTACATGATAATACGTTGTTATAGTTCTTTCCCTATATTTCTTTTTTCTATATGTGGACCATCTCAGGGCTGTAGCAGGAGTGGAAGCACCCGGGCAAATGACTCATCTCTCTCAGGCCAGACGTGGATTTTGACCCAGCAAACCAGAGCAACACTGACATAAAGGCGGAGTTTTGTGTTATTCTCAGGGAACAAAACAACACAGCAAATGACTGCCTGGAGTTTGGTGTGTTTCCTAGAAGACTTGCAAAGTAAGTATGAAAGAAATGTCCTTACTGTTTATCACAAAAGGTCAAGTGTACAAACACCTGCAGCTGCAGACATCACAAGGATGCCGTGTTTACAGAAGGCACTGCCCCATTCTGCTTCTGGGAGTCTCTAGCCCCAAAGAGAGCTTGTTCAGGCTGGGGGAGATTTCAAGAGACAGCAGGAGACTCCCTTTTTCTCTATGCTCCCCTTTTCTTTATGCTTCTTAAAAATCCCTCCCCTCTTCCCACTAACTGCAGGCACTGTTGGATGCAGCTTCCAGCGGCAGATTTCTTCTTCCTGTGATAGTGCCAAGCTCGCAGGGCCCTGCAGGAGGGACCTCTGTGAGCAGTGAGATTTTACACTCTTTAACAGCAGCCATGTCCCAGTGAAGCGGTCAGGCTGGGCAAGGATTGTCCTTCTCGGACGGCCCGGCCAGCTATCCAGCACCACCAGCAGCAGGGCAGCACTGTCCCCATCTCCGTGGCTCGGGACAGCGCCTGAGGCAAACACCCTGTGCTGTGACAGCAGCCACACCTTGCGGTGGGACGTGGCACGGCTTATAGCTGCAGCCAGCAGAAAAAAGAGAGCGCTCTCCAGCTGTGGGGAATCCAGGTTCACTGGGTCCCAGGGGAACCGACCGCCGGAGAGGGAAGGGGGGAGATGCTTGCAACAGCTTCTAAGGAGGGAGGGAGACAGGGGAGGAGCCGACCCTCTGGCGAATAGAGTTTTAGAGGGGAGCAGGATACAAAAGATTGACTTAGGGAGAACCCCAATGGGGATAACTTGAGGGTGGGGCCCTGGTCCCTGAACCAATCACTCAACGCTCTGGCTGGAAGTTTCTGGAGAGAAGGGTGCGAGCGCCGAGTGACGGACAGGGCACCGGGGAGGGATTTGAGAAAGGATACATTAGTCTCCAAGGCAACTGGGAAGGAGGTGGGATAACTGGCAGCACAAGGGAAGGAGAAGATAACCAGCACAGAACCATTACATGATAGGGGGAACAGAAAAGTCCAACTTCTACAGAAACAACACAACATCCCAGGACAGTCCTGGCACTGCAAACATGTTTTCCCTCTGCAGTTTGCAGTAACAGTCAAGGAGCATCCAAACTGTTGCAAAGCAAAGCTTGTTTAAAGGATGGGTTTAGTGCCGGTGAGCTTCCAAGGACTCCTCCTTTGAAGCAGCCTATGCAGGGGGACTCTGAAGTGTCCCTGTACCCTCCGAGTTTCAGACAGAGCTGGTAAAACATGTAACCCTCCGCTCACCGTCCCCAAGAGCAGACAAGACGCCGTCCCCCTTTCCCGGAGCTGGGGGATGGAAAGGGGGCTGCAATGGCAGGGATGGGTGGGTTTGTGGCCGTCCCATTTCCAGCAGTCTCTGCCTTCCCCCACTGGCCTCGCGGGTGCTGTGCAGCTTCTCCCCGTGAGAATACCCTCTGCCCCTGTGCAGAATTCAGGAGTAATGCACAGTCTCACCCCTTCCCAGAAATCAGGCTGTGTGAGTGTGTTTGCATATGTGCACATGCCAAGTTTTAGCCCAAAGAGAGTTTTAGAGCTGACTTACAACCCACTGAAATAATTTCATTATGGAAGCAGTGACATAACTTGATAGTAATGCACAGGCACCACTCAAGTGCCGGGGGTTTATAGGGCGTTTACAAGGTGTGTGTGCAGGAGGTGACATCCCCAGCACACCCAGAGCTGGCAGTACCTGGCTGGAACCCTTCCAGCGAGGGGCTGGTGGCCCCAGGGTGTCTGACAGCACTGTGGAGGTGGCTCCTCACACAGCAGACCTGGGGAAGGGACAAGGACATGAGTTCAAATAGCTCACGGCAATGGTTGGCAGGAGCTCCTGAGAAATTCTTCTCCTTAGCTCTGATGGGCAACAACAAAACAAATTTGGTGGGTGCAGCTATTGATCATCTTCAGGTGAGCTCAAAGCAGAACTCTTCCTCCAACCCCTGCTGGAGATTATCTGCTCTGTAGTGCGGCCCACTGGCCTCAGAGCCTTGTAGCAGTGCGTTTCTGCTGCCACAGGACATGAAATGAGATGTCCTGTCTGGTGCAGTTGTGTTTGAGGGAGCTGGGACACCTCTGAACAGCCAGGACACTCAGGAGCATCACTGGGGACCAAGTATTAATTAGAATGTAAAATTTCATCTGCAGTAATCTTGCATTACTGCTGTTAAGAGGACAAGTCTTCCATTGCCCTGTGATTTCTGAGTGTGCAGAGTCATGGCTAAAGCTGGGCTGGAGACAAGAAAGAGAAGCTTTGGCCAGCTGGCCACTAATTCATGTGTGAGTGGTATTCAGCACCCAATTTGCTGTGCAGAACCAGTAAAGGTGAGAGGCTATTGTAAACCTGAAAAAAAAATGTTTGTGCTACAGACCTTGATTCCAAAATTGTCGTAGAAAAGAACAAAGACACCTTTGTAAAAAAAACTGTGTGGTTTCTATTGCCCATCCCTCTACTGTGTGAGAAGCTGCCTGGAGAGCAATACTTGTTCAGCTGATGTTCTGAAGGGATTGATTTGGAAGCTATGACAAAAATGCCGTATGAGCAAAAGACTAGCTTCAGTTTATACAGTCAGGCATCACAAAAGCTGGAAAAGATCTCCAAGGTAAGTGAGTCCAGTCTTTGACCTGGTATCTGCACTTAGCTGATCTGCAGGGATCTCTGTGATGCCATTTTTAGTGAGTTCACCTATGGAGTTTATGGGGTGAGCACAGGAAACAGAGCCCAGATTTGACACATGAACAAAATATGTGGGATTTCCAACTCCCCACAGACCTCGGGTCACCTGTGCAGCTGCTCACCTCTTGCCTGGCACCAGCTGCTGTGAGCACCACAGAGACACAAGATTTTAGCCTCCAAAGACCACTGTGGTTTGACTCCCTCATCTGTGTGTCACAGAGCCCAGAAGATCAGCTCTCTGCTGCAGGGAGCTGGCAATTCATCTATTTAGCACTTTGCTGGTAGTGCAAGAGGTAAGAATGGGAGAGGTGGACAGCAAAGTCCAGCTTCATCATTTTTGGTAAGATCAAATGAAAATACTGAGGAGTTATTTTAATGTGAGAATAGTTTTAATATTCAATATGATTTATTTACAACAAATTCTAAGTAGATTAGCTGTACATACACCATGTTTCTTTCCCCGGATGATCATTTATCCACATAACATTGCAAACCAACAATTAGAGCAGCATTCCCTGTGCTCTGATAATACTCTCTGGTGTTCCCAGGCTCAGGCTGCTCAAGTGAACGATGCATGGGCTGTGCAGCAGCTGAGCGTGGCTGTAACAGCATCGGGGAATCACGAAGCATCATGCAGGAAAGCCTGGGGCTCCTGTGCCAATGGAGTTTCAGGGCAAAACTTGTAGTAAGCTGGTGTTTTCTTGCTTCCAGTCTTTTCCTCCTGGCTCTTAGACAGTGGCCAGAGGATGAGGTTGGTTGTGGCCTGGTTTATCTGCAGTTGCAAAGCAATGCATCACTCTGCAGTCCTGTGAGGGAAGCCTTTGGTATCTTTCCAGTCTTTAGTTTTCCTCAATTATTCATCTGAGGGTTGCTTAATTGCTAAGTCTCCTACTTTTAGATAATATGGGGAGGCGTGAAGGAATGCTGTTCAGACACAAACTGGTCCCTTCTCAGCTTCAAAGGGCAAATAGAAATTCTCTCCCTGTTCTGTCTCTCGGGCTGCGGTGACACCGATGGCTCTTGCTGAGCTCTTGCCAAGGCTGCAGCCAGGGCTCAGCCCTTTCCCATCTCCTCCTGGGCAGCAGGAGCACTCTGGGACTGGTTGTGAGAGCTGTGTCCTGAGAGGAGTGCGGCAATGTGTGCAGGAGGAACCTGTGGTGGATTCTGTGTGTCATATTTCAGCAGACATTGACTGCAGCCTGCTGCAGAGTGAGACAGTTCCTGGTGCCTGTAACCAGGTACTTGGTCGGATGTTAAGAAGAAATTCCTCCCTGTGAGGGTGGGCAGGCCCTGGCACAGGGTGCCCAGAGCAGCTGTGGCTGCCCCTGGATCCCTGGCAGTGCCCAAGGCCAGGCTGGACACTGGGGCTTGGAGCAGCCTGGGACAGCGGGAGGTGTCCCTGCCATGGCAGGGGTGGCACTGGGTGGGCTTGGAGGTCCCTCCAGCCCAAACCAGTCTGGGATTCTGTGATTCTTCTGTCTTTATTTTCACTTGTGAATTGATTCCAAGTCTACAGTGGTTTCAATGCCTGAAACCACTCACTGGGGCTGCTCCATCCCTGTGTGCACCTGGAGGAGGAGATGGTGAGCACGCAGCTTACAGTCCTGCTGCCCTTTCTCCCAAAACTATAAACACCAGGCTTTTCTCAAGTTTTCTACTTTCATTCCACTCTCACCCCTCAAAGTCTTGCCTATTTGTCAGTCCTAGAATAAGCCCCATTTCTCTCTGGCATGGTGGGAATGTGCAGGATTTCTGCTGGGTGCCTTGATGCCTATAGGTTTTGGGGTCAATGAGCTTATGCAGAGCTGTGCTCATGCTGGAAGATAAACCTTGTCTTTAAAGAGTCTGGAAGAGCAGTAAGGAGGATTTTAAGTTCCTCACAGCAGAAGCTGTGTCCACTTGGCACCTACAGCCATTCCAAGGCAGACTGTGAAGTCTCCAGAACAGTTTGATGTTGCAGTGTTAAAACAACTTTCTGCCAGTGCTGGTAAACTGCCATGGCTGAACTACCTATAGCTAAAGAACCACATACGAATTTGCAATTTCAGAGGGAATTTCCCGTGAAGTTTGAATGCACTTTTTTAGTGACAGCAGCCTATTCAACACTGCCTTGGCTCACCTGAAACACTCTTGGCTTTCACTGAGTGTCCACGTTCACATAGTGGCTGTTGAATTATCAGAGAATCTGTTCCTTGTTTTCCAAGAAACTGTTCTGAATTCTCCACTAAATGCTAAGCAGAGCTCTGTTGTGCTGCCATTTTTGGTGAGGTTTCAAATGGATTATTTTTGTGCTATGATGAATTTTAATATTTGCTATAAGTATGCTATAGTCAAAATGAGGGAGAAAGAAACCCAATTATTAAACTAGACTGCTGTGACTGGAATCTACAGCTGAGATATTAAAACCCAACTGTCATGCTTAACAATTAACTCAACCCGCTGGCAATACTGGAAGAGAAAATGAACATTATTAATGAGATAACTGATCATTATTTCTTTTCCCTCCCACCATTAGAACAATATGTTGCAGTATATCAAAAAACAATAATTTTACATCATACACACTGTGTGCTTTCAGCAGTGCTTTGCTATCTCCTGCTTTCCCAACACCACTTTTATGGAATTAATGCTTTTTTCCAAGTTTCCTTTGCTGCCTTGGGCTGTGTAAGGCCTGAGGGAGCCAGTACAGGCTGCAAATGTTACTCAAAATGCCCGGTTTGCACCTGAACCCAAGAGGAATGATCCATATCCCCACTGACAGGGACCTATTTGTGAGGACTTTCTGAGCACTCTGAAGCTTCTGATTCAGCTTCTCACTCAGAACAGCTCCTCCTCCTGCCACAGCTGAAGCCTTGGCATTGTTGTAGAGTAAATGCCCCTCAGGCCCAGTGGGTTGGGAGAACAGTTCTCTGCACAGTAAGGCACCTGCCCACCCTGAAAGGTGTGCTGATATCACCTGGAAAGGCCCACCTTTGTTGGGGAAGCTTCATGACCAAGACTTTCCCCAAATTATTTCAGAAACCTGGTGTCTTTCAGTGATAAATGTTTTTGTAGACAGGATGGATAGGTTCTGCTTAAGCTGTGCCCTCAGTCACACGTGGGAGCAACGTCACAGGCTGTGCCACCCAACAAAGCCCAGCAAGCTGGGAGGAGAGCCCGGGGCCAGCAGGAAGCTGAGAGAAGGCCCTGCTCTAGAACTGAGGAAGAGAGCCCGGGGCCAGCAGGAAGCTGAGAGAAGGCCCTGCTCTAGAACTGAGGAAGTTCCACCAGAAGCAAAGATGGCAACTTGAAGAGATGCCCACTGTGCTCAAAGTTTTTCTGAGAAGACTAAGACGGGAGCTTGTCAAAAATCCCAGGAAATATCAGGGAAAAGGTTTTATGTATGTTGGTTGTGACTAGGTACAAGGCTCCTGTGGGAAAAGACTCTCTGCAGCAGGCTGGCTGGCTGAAGGGGTCTTACTTCTTCCTAGAATAAAGATTACCACTGAAATGCAATTTTATTTTTTATTGTAAAAGGGGGAAATATTTTCCGGAACTCTAAAACCAGTTTCAAAAATACAGATGTGTTGTGGAAACATAAACGAAACATTTGGGGATGTCTCTCTACAAAAGATATTTCTAAATATTTCTAAGAATGAAAAGTGAAGACAAAATAAGGTCACTTGTTCTCTAGATTCTAAAACTGCTTACAAAAATCTTTAAACACCATAGTAATTGGGAAGATATATTTGGGGGTGTCTCTCTACAGAAAATATATTTTGAAATATTTCTACAAATTTCTAATTTCTAAAACAGAAAACCTAAGCAAATGGGGTTGCTTTTTCTCAGGAGCCCCATGCTGCTGCCTGCCCCCTGGGCTCCCCCAGCCCTCAGGACCCCGCTGCTGGTCACGGCAGCCCCTGCCTGGCTCCTGCCTGCCCACACCGTGGGCATCCACAGCTGCTCCTGGCCATGGAGCTCAGCCAGTGATGCTGCCGGCTGGGCTTTGCTGCTGCTGCCACCCAAACACTGGGGTGACGGCACCTTCCCTTTAGTGCAACAAAAGAAAGGGCCGTCACCTAGCCTGGCAGAGAGCGGGGATAACTTCAGTGTTTTTTCGAGGGCGGGACCAGGGGGCTCAGTGGCAGAGGAAGGGACATGTTGGTCTCAGGAGGGGCTGGAGGGTGCTGGGCTGCTCCTGGGTTCTATAGAAGAAGTCGGGATGGGACAGAAGATGATCAGAAAGGAGATGGAAGTAGCTTGGGGATATACATGGAGAGAGGAGGTGTCAGTGGGATCTCCAGGAGAATAGGAGATTTCCTTGTCGATGGCTGTTCTGGAGTCTTCTCCTCAGAACTCTGGACAGGGCTGCGCAGGCTCTTCTTACTGCTGGAGGAGCTGCTCCCGCTGTTTGGGTGTGAGGTGCAGCCACCGTCTTACAACTCCTGTCCAGAGATGGAACTGTGGAAAGAAGAGGTGGCTGAGGCCCCAGGTGCCAGTGGCACACAGGGAACCTCCTGCACAGCCGGGCCCAGAGCTGGCAAGGCTCCCCAGCACGGCTGGAGCTGCTGGCACAGCTTGGCCCAGCTGCACAGCTGCCCCTCAAGGCCCCGGCCAGCAGGACACGGCTCTGGGCAGGCTCCCTGGGCAGGAGCGGGCCCCAGAGCGCCTCTGCCTTTCAAGGGCAATCTCGTCCCTGCTCTTTCTCCTCCCCACCGTGCTTTGCCTCTGCCCTGTGCCCCTGGGGCTGCTCTTGGCCAGGCAGCCTCAGTGGGAGCCAGCACTGGCTGCAGCCCCAGCGGGCCCCCCAGGAAAAGGCCCAGCAATGAGGAGGCCAATGAGCGCTCTGGGCAGCAGCAGAACCCTCAGAAGAATTCTTTGGACAATCATGGACTGGCCACACCTGCAGTGCAGCCTCACTGGGAATGTTTCCTGTCTGAAGTACAATTTCAAAAGAAGTTGTTTGAGAGAAAGGTGAACTAAACATTTACCCATTTCCAGCAAGTCCAAATTCGGACACAGCATAAGATGAAGATCAGCTCCAAGACAAGCAGGCCTGCCAGTAACCCTAGCCAGAAGCCTGTTCCCTGACAGAAACCCCTTCCAAGGCCCTTCTGGGAATCAGGAACACGTGCTGTGGTTCCAGCTGCACCTGTGGGAGCAATGGGGAGCGTCAGCCCGTGCTGTGCTGCACTGCTGAGCTGCCAGCACGGTGGATGCAGGCAGGATATTCTCCGTTTCCCCCAGAGCTGGGGTCTGCAGGCAACTTGCCGCCCCTTGGCACAGGCTGTGACACCCAACAAAGCCCAGCAGGCCGGGAGGAGAGCCCGGGGGCAGTGCAGCTGCTTGGGCAGTCACTGCTTGGAGGGACAGGGGCCAAACCCATCCCTGAGCAGCCACTGCCAGCCCTGGCCCTCCCTGCCCCGTGACAGCTCCCCCAGCCCCAGGGTACAGAGTCAGGCCCTGGCAGGACCCAGTGCAGCCCCTGCCCAGTTGGGAGCCAAGTCCGGCTCTGGCCCTGGGCTCGCGGCAGGGCTCCCGCTCGGGGCTGCTCCTGTGCCTTGGGCCTCTGGGCACTCAGGGCCAGCTCCAGAGCAGCTGCAGCGGGAGGGACGTTGGTGCACGAGTCCCCTTTTCCCTGGGGCTCTGAATGAGCTCCAGAGGCCTCAAGGCCTCAAGGGGCACCTCCAGCTTTGGCTGTGGTTAGGCCGTGCAAGGGCAGGCCCCTGTGGAAGAGCTGCAGCCACCCAGCCCTGCTGAGCCCAGCACAGCAATTACCTTCTGAGCCTGTGCCCATGCCCATGCCTGTGTTTGGCTTGGCCTTCCTTCCTGCAGCAGGGGCTGCCAATCGGCCTCTGCTTCCTTGCGGAAACACCTCCTTCTGTCCTGCCTTTTGGCCCATCACTGGAGAAACAAAAACTACACCTTAACAGATGGAACGATTCTCCATTACTTTGATGGCATCTTCAGGACGTCATGCTTATGCAAAATCGGGTAAACTCAACAAATCATCTGGTCTTTTTCAGCTGGGCCAGGGCCCACCCTCCTCCAAACATCTGCCAGTGCTGAGCAGAAGCTGTGAGTGGATTGTGCAGGGCGAGGCCACACACTTACATGGCTCTGTTCTGGCCCATGCCGTGATGCCCCCCTGGCCGAGCTTTGGGCTCTGAGCTGGCAGCTCTCCCAGGGGAAAGGCCTTGACCTACCCTCACCATCTCCCAGAGGCTCAATCCTGAACGTGGGCTGGGAAGCCAGATCACCTTTAGCAACAGGCTCAGCTGAAACGAAAGGCAGGACAGAACAGCTCCAATGGCACTGCTGAAGATTCTCCTTCAGGCCCGAGTGGCAGTGAGGGCACATGGGTGGTTGGTGCCCTCCAAGGCACTTCCTTGGCTCTGCCTTCCACCTAGGAGCAGGGCCAGGGAGACCTCGTGCCTGCAGTGGCCCCACACTGGGATGGAAGGAGCCCCATGCGGGGTAGTTGGGACAGAAAGGACTCTCTGGAGCTGCCAGCAGCTCCAAACCCAGCCCCAGGCAGGGCCAGGCATTGGCAGTGGCAGCAGGAGCAGGTAAGGCTTCCTGGGGGCAGCAAAGGAGCTGAGAAAGGCTCAGCCCTGGGGCACAGCCCTGGGCCCAGCCCCTTCCCTCTCTGCTCTTCTCTGTGGCTGCACAGAGCACACAGAAGGACACTGTGGCATTGCACTCGGGAAGAGGATGGACAAATAAATGATCCTTCCTCCCACTGACAGCGATCCTGTGGTATCCCTCAGGACTCCAGAAGGGAGTAGGGCAAGGTTTCCAAAACTGATCAATCTTCAGTGAAATTTAAGGGAACTGGCTCATGAGTAAGCCCTTGCCACACTGCCATGGATATTTCTGCCAGGAAAGGTACATTGAGAACTTGCCTTCAACATGTGGCAAGGTCTTCAAAGCACCATTTACCAGCATTTCCAACTAATCCAAGTCACATGCCAGTCGAGAAGGGAGCACAGATCCTACAGAACCATTTCCATGGTGTGCTGGGATCCCCTTCTCCCTTGGGGAATTGGGCACTGCAAGGGGGTGGGGTAAGGCTGTGGGAGCCTGTGCCTCCTGGTCACTCTCCACGTTCTTTGCAGGTGCTGTGCAACATGCCTGGAGGGGCAGCTGCAACAGCCCAGGGCCCTGGGGCTCTCTCCCTCCTTCCCACACAGGAAAGCCTCACTAAATGCTTGGGGAAATCTGCAGTGTCACAGCTGTTGCTCCCAACCTCCGTCCCTCCCTCCTGCTTGCCCACCTGCCCATGGAACAGCTCCCACAGCCCAAGGGGCACATGGCCAGGCCCTCTCAGGACACACTGGAGCCTTGCTCTCCCCCTCTGCCCTTTCCCCACCATGGGCACCCCGTGCAGCCGCTCCCAGGTTTCGGGACGTGTCTCCCACAGACGGAGCCCAGCAGGACAGCTCAGTACCTGAGTGCCCTGAGCCTGCTTGGGATAATTCCTCTGGGCTGTGCCCATCTTGTCCGGGCTGTGCCTGCAGTGCCAAGCAGCAGAGAGGGCAGCTCAAGCCTCAGCAGGGCTCAGGCCCAGAGGCACAGCAATTACCTCCTGTGACTGTGCCTGGCATCGCCTCCCTTCCTGCAGGAAATGCCACCTTCCATAGAGCCTCTCTGTCCATTCCTTGAGAAATGAAGAGGCACAGCTGGATCAGATGGAATCATTGCACATCCTGGAGGTGGCCTGTTCAGGAGGCAATACTTCTCCAAAACATGGATAAGGATCAGGAAAATCCTGATTCCCCAGGCCTTTGGGGCTAGCTATAGCCCTGCCTCCTGTAAGCAGCCACACTCAGGATCCTACTGGGGACTGGGAAAATGCAGGGGATCCCTGGTGAGTTTGGGCTGTGTGGCAGCGGATGCCAGGCCAGGCTGGGAAACAGCCCTGCAGGGCATGGAAGCAGCAGCGGGGCATCGAGGCTGCCATGGATCCCTTCCCACTGTTCTGGGCATGGCGTGTCCAGATGTGCAGCCAGAGCCCTCGGCTGCTGAGCCCCAGGACAAGGCTGAGGGAAATGCTCTCACCATTCCCTTTGAGTAGTTCCGTCACTATTCGTTTCAAGATGTTGCTTGGCTCGTGGGGTTTCTTGTGTCCTGGGGCTTTGTTCTTCCCTCTCAGAGGACCTTAACAGAAAGTAGTTCCATTTCCTAGGAATGCATGCCACAGAAGCAGGGCTCAGCCTGTGGGGTCAGCAGGGACAACACTACTCACCCCAGCAATTAGAGCCAGGGCTCTCTGTAGGAATCAGCAAAGGGGCAGGAAAAGTCCTTCCTGCAGACACATCTGTAACACAACAGCCACAGTAGCTTGTATAATCTGGTTGCTGTGAAGTTGTCAACAATTATTACTGTGTAGGACAGTGAGAACATACCTGAAGGAGGCTCCAAAGGCTTCAACACTTTTCTCAACCAATCTAATGGGGAAGCCTTTTGAGCAACCTCATCTAGAACGGAGCACAGATGAGAACATTTTTCAGGGTGTTTTGGGATCCCCTTTTGCCTTTGGGAATTGGGCACTGCAAGGGGGTCGGGTACGGCCGTGGGAGCCAGGTGTGAATGGGCAAGGTCACACTCCACAGGGGCCTCAGGAGCTCTGGGCAGGCTCCTGGTCACTCTGCACCCTCTTTCCATGCCCTGTGCAACATCCATGGTGGGGCGGCTGAAGCAACCCAGGGCCCTGGGAGCTCTCACTTCCACAGCTGCAACTCTTGCTAAATCCCTGGGGAAAACTTCAGCAGGCAGTGCCACAGCTATTCCCGTGTCCCCCTCCATCCCTCCTGCCCCTTCTCCTTCCCTTTCTACCTACTTCTATCTCTCCAACCATCTTTCCCCTGGGACAAATCCCCCAGCACACAGGCACATGGCCAGGCCATCTCAGGACACACTGGAGCCTTGCTCTCCCCCTCTGCCCTTTCCCCACCATGGGCACCCCGTGCAGCCGCTCCCAGGTTTCGGGACGTGTCTCCCATGGTGGGAGCCCAGCAGGACAGCTCAGTACCCGAGTGCCCTGAGCCTGCTCGGGATAATTCCTCTGGGCTGTGCCCGTCTTGTCCGGGCTGTGCCCCAGTGCCAAGCAGTAGAGAGGGCAATTCAAGCCTCAGCAGGGCTCAGGCCCAGAGTCACTGCAATTACCTCCTGTGGCTGTGCCTTGCATCGGCTCCCGTCCTGCAGAAGAGGCTGTCCATGAGCCATTGCTTCCTCCAGGAAATGCTTCTTTCTGCACAGCCTCTCCATCTGCTTGTGGAGAAAAGAGAGAGCTGGATCAGATTGGACTGTTCCCCATTGGAGACCTGGCAACTTCAGGAGGCAATGCCTCTCAAAGACATGGTTAAGACTCAGGAAATCCCTTTCAACTTTTTGGGTAGGGCAGGGCTCTCCCTTCTCCATATAGGTGCCCCTTCTCATCTGCCTGGAGATGGGAAATTGCAGGGCATCTCATGCCTGTGGTGCGGTTTGGGCTGCCTGTCAGCTGATGCCAAATGCCTTCCTGCAGAGGCTGGGAGAAGCTACAGCCAGGCCAGGCTGGGAGACTGCCCTGCAGGGCGTGGAAGCAGCAGCAGGGCAGTGAGGCTGCCATGGATCCCTTCCTGCTGTGCCAGGCTCGGCGTGTCCAGATGTGCAGCCAAAGCCTCGGCTGCTGAGCCCCAGGTGAAGGCTGAGGGAATGCACCCACCTTGTCCTGCCTGCAGCATTTCCTTCAGCATTTCCTTCATTTGTTCAGAGGGCTCATGGGGTTTCTTCTGTTCTGTAGCTTTGTTCTTTCCCCTTGGAGGACCTTAGAGCAACACGGTTCCATTTCCCATGAATGGATGCCACAAAAGCAGGGCTCAGCCTGTGGGGTCAGCAGGGACACACTACTCACCCCTGCGACGGGAGTCTGGCTTCCGTGTAGGAATCATCACAGGGACAGGAAAAGTCCTCCCTGTAGACACATCTGTAAAACATCAGCCACAGAAGCTTCTGCCCTCTCTGCTCAGCTGCACGGGCACCACTGAGCCGCAGGAGCGGTGAGGGGATGGCGCAGGGCGAGGGCACACACGTGCATGGCTCTGTCCTGGCACCTGCAGCAATGCCCCCCTGGCCGAGCTTTGGGCTCTGAGCTGGCAGCTCTCCCAGGGGAAAGGCCTTGACTTACCCTCACCATCTCCCAGAGGCTCAGTCATGGATGTGGTTTTGGAAGCCAGATCACCTTCACCAACAAGTTCAGCTGCAAAGAAAGGCCGTACAGAACATCACCCATGGCACTGTAGCAGATCCTCGGGCTGCAGGCAAGGCTCAGCCCTGGGGCACAGCCCTGAGCCTGGCCCCTGCCCATTCTGCTCTTCTCTGTGGCTGCACAGAGCACACAAAAGGACACAGTGGCATTGCACACGGGAGGAGGATGGACAGCTAAATGCTCCTTCCTCCCACTGACAGCCATCCTGTGGGATCCCTCAGTGCTCCACAAAAGAGCGGGGCAAGGTTTACAGAATTCTTCAGCCCTGATTTAACGTTAACAAACATGGCCGATGGGTGAGCTCTTGCCACATGGACACTGATTATTCTGCCAGTAAAAAGGGAAATTCAGAACTTGCCTCTGGCATTCACCAAGACCTTCACAGTGTCATTCACCTGGACTTCCAAATCTTGCAAGGCGTGATCCAAATCTAGAATGGAACAAAGATCTGAACCATTTCATTTTTGTTTTGGGATCCCCTTCTGCCTTTGGGAACAGGGCATTGCAAGTGGGTTGGTTAAGGCTACGGGAGCCAGGTGTGAATGGACAAGGCCAAACTGCACAGGGGCCTCGGGAGCTCTGGGCAGGCTCCTGGTCACTGCACCCTCTTTGCAGGCCCTGTGACACATCCCTGGCCAAGAAACTGGGGCTGCCCAGGGCCATGGGGTCTCTCTCCCTCCCCCAGAGGAAACCCTCCCTAAAGGCCTGGGGAAAACCATCCCCGGCGCTTCCCGGGGAGCAGGAAGCGCTGTCCCGGGAAAGGGGAGCCAGGCTGCCAGCTCACCTGCTCGCCACCCTTGCAGCGGAGCAGCCTGGGCAGCCCTGACAGGCAGGGCCACGGCCAGGAGGAGCAGGAGGAAGAGGCGCAGAGCAAGGGCCATGGTGCCTTGCCCTCTGCCAGTGCCGCAGCTCTTGCTGCCACCGCTGTCCTGACACTGCTGTCCCAATGTCAGCACCACTGCTGCCACCGCTGCTGCTGCTGCTGCAACAGTTGTGCTCAAGGACTGAGTGCTCGCTCCTTGTGCTGCTGTGCAACCACCGGGTCTGGCACCTCTGTGACCTCAGAGCCTGCTGTGACCTCAGCCTGCTGTGACCCCTGAGCCTGCTGTGACCTCATGGCCTCAGCTGTACCCCCAGAGTGTGCCTGCATCTGTACAAATGGACTGCCTTGATTGTTTTTGTGTATCCCAGGTCCATTGCTCAGCAAAACCTTATTTGTCACCTGCTGACATTGTGGGTCAGACTGTGTCCATGGAGATGCTCTTGATGGCTTCCCTCTTTTCCTGGGCTTTCCACTGGAGGAGGTCCAGGCCCAGATGATGCCAGGGAAGGAAACGTGCCCTCAGCCCAGGGACGCTCAGCATGGGCTCTCCCAGCCCTCGGGGCCCCACCGCTGGTCACAGCAGCCCCTGCCTGGCTCCTACCTGCCCACACCGTGGGCATCCACGGCTGCTCCTGGCCATGGAGCTGAGCCAGTGCGACTGCCAGGTGGGCTTTGCTGCTGCTGCCACCCGGACATTGGGGTGACAGCCCCATCTCTTTATTGCAACAGAAATGCTGGGTCAAGCTCTGCCCACCTTCAGTAGGGGCCAGAGATCAGGGCCAGTGCCTTCAGGGGAGAGGACCTTGTTTGGGTGCTGGCAGCACCTGCACAGCAACAAGTTGGTAAAGCAACAGTGGCAGGGACCCGAAAATATCCCTGTGTGCCTCACAAACAATCCATGAATACCAATGCAGAGACCCCAAGACGGCCTTGTGTGCCTCACAAAAGAACCCAGCCTCCTGCCCACCTTAGCAAGGACTCAGCTCCTCTCCAAGCCTTGACAGCAAGCACTAAACCGCCACGGTAATCGCGAGGAAGTCAAGCCCCTGCCAGCCTTACAAATGTCTCCAGTCACTTGAACACTATAGAAAAGATCCCAAATCCCCATAGAAGCTCATGAGGAACCCCAGCCACACGCACCACTTCCAAAGGACCCAAAGCCCCGCACATCTTAGTGCAAAATTTGACACGCACAAGACCAGCCCCTCCAGCTTGTGTGCCTCATTGTGGACCCCTGGCATCTGCCAGCATTACAGGAGTCCCCCATACCCTGCATGCCAGAGAAAAGCCAGGCTTGCCATTAACGCTAGCCAACAGTGTGTTCCCTGACAAAAATCAATTCTCTTCAGGGAATAGGGAACACGTGTGGTGGGGCCGCCTGCACCTGTGGGAGCAATGGGGAGCGTCAGCCCGTGCTATGCTGCCCTGCTGAGCTGGCAGCACGGTGGATGCGGGCAGGACGTTCTCCATTTCCCCCAGAGCTGGGGCCTGCAGGCACCTTGCCGCCCCTTGGCACAGGCTGTGCCACCCAACAAAGCCCAGCAAGCTGGGAGGAGAGCCCGGGGTCAGCAGAGAGCTGAGAGAAGGCCCTGCTCTAGAACTGAGGAAGTTCCACTAGAAGCAAACAAAATGGTAACTTGAAGAGATGCCCACTGTGGTCAAAGTTTCTCTGAGACAACTAAGACGGGACCTCATAGAAAATCTCAGGAAATATCTGGGAAAAGGTTTTATGTATGTTGGTTGTGACCAGATAAAAAGGTCCTGCGGGAAAAGAGCCTCTGCAGCAGGCTGGCTGGCTGAAGGGGTCTTACTTCTTCCTAGAATAAAGATTACCACTGAAATGCAGTTTTATTTTTTATTGTAAAAGCTGGAACAATTTTCCAGAACTCTAAAAGTAGTTTCAAAAATTTCAAAAATTAGTTCCTGTTGTGGAAACAGGAACAAAACATTTGGGGATTTCTCTCTACAAAGGATGTTTCTAAATATTTCTAAGAATGAAAAGTGAAGACAAAATGGGGTCACTTTTTCTCTCGATTCTAAAACTACTTACAAAAATCTTTAAACACTATAGTAATTGGGAAGATATATTTGGGGGTGTCTCTCTTCAGAAAAACTATTTTGAAATACTTCTACAAATTTCTAATTTCTAAAACAGAAAACCTAAGCAAATGGAGTTGCTTTTTCTCAGGAGCCCCATGCTGCTGCCTGCCCCCTGGGCTTCCCCAGCCCTCAGGACCCCGCCGCTGGTCACGGCAGCCCCTGCCTGGCTCCTGCCTACCCACACCATGGGCATCCACGGCTGCTCCTGGCCATGGAGCTCAGCCAGTGCTGCTGCCGGCTGGGGTCTGCTGCTGCTGCCACCCAAACACTGGGGTGACGGCACCTTCCCTTTAGTGCAACTAAAGAAAGGGCCATCACCTAGCCTGGCAGAGAGCAGGGTTAACTTCAGTGTTTTTTAGAGGGCGGGACCAGGGGGCTCAGTGGCAGAGGAAGGGACATGTTGGTCTCAGGAGGGGCTGGAGGGTGCTGGGCTGCTCCTGGGTTCTATAGAAGAAGTCGGGACGGGACAGAAGATGATCAGAAAGGAGATGGAAGTAGCTTGGGGATATACATGGAGAGAGGAGGTGTCAGTGGGATCTCCAGGAGAATAGGAGATTTCCTTGTCGATGGCTGTTCTGGAGTCTTCTCCTCAGAACTCTGGACAGGGCTGCGCAGGCTCTTCTTACTGCTGGAGGAGCTGCTCCCGCTGTTTGGGTGTGAGGTGCAGCCACCGTCTTACAACTCCTGTCCAGAGATGGAACTGTGGAAAGAAGAGGTGGCTGAGGCCCCAGGTGCCAGTGGCACACAGGGAACCTCCTGCACAGCCGGGCCCAGAGCTGGCAAGGCTCCCCAGCACGGCTGGAGCTGCTGGCACAGCTTGGCCCAGCTGCACAGCTGCCCCTCAAGGCCCCGGCCAACAGGACACGGCTCTGGGCAGGCTCCCTGGGCAGGAGCGGGCCCCAGAGCGCCTCTGCCTTTCAAGGGCAATCTCGTCCCTGCTCTTTCTCCTCCCCACCGTGCTTTGCCTCTGCCCTGTGCCCCTGGGGCTGCTCTTGGCCAGGCAGCCTCAGTGGGAGCCAGCACTGGCTGCAGCCCCAGCGGGCCCCCCAGGACAAGGCTCAGCAATTAGGAGGCCAATGAGCGCTCTGGGCAGCAGCAGAACCCTCAGCAGAGTTCTTTGGACAATCGTGGACTGGCCACACCTACACTGCAGCCTCACTGGAAATGTTTCCTATGTACAGCATATTTTCAAAAGAAGTTGTTTGAGGGAAACGTCAACTAAACACTCACTGTCTCCTCTTCAAGTAAGTCCAAATTCGGACAGAGCATAAGAGGAAGATCAGCTCCAAGACAAGCAGGCCTGCCAGTAACCCCAGACTGAAGCCTGTTCCCTGACAGAAACCCCTTCCAAGGCCCTTCTGGGCATCAGGAACATGTGCTGTGGTTCCAGCTGCACCTGTGGGAGCAATGGGGAGCGTCAGCTTATTCTGCCATTCTTTCATTCTTTCCCCCTGGGAGGCCACAGAAGTGATTTTGCATAGACTGGTAGTGGGTGAGCTTGGTACATAATTTGTAGATGTGAGTTGCAGACATCTCAGTCCTTTCAGAGTGGTAAGAGCAACCCAGTCTCTGCCAGTTCATTGACTTTATTACTGTTTCAGTTTTCTATTTTTTTTTTTTTGCTATACTCCATTGGCTTGGGGGTTTTGTTTGTCTTCGTTTGTTTTTGGTTTTGTTTTTTAATTTTTTTTTCTGGTTTTTTTCAGGTTGGAAAGAGTTATAAAGATCCATATGACAACTGTACTCACTACACGTGCACTGAATCAGCAGGCCAGTTTTCCTTGACTAGTACAAAAAAGGTCTGCCTGCCATTTGAAGAAGCAAACTGTGTGCCAGTAAGTATTTTATAGCCAGAGAAAGACTTCTGTAATGACCCTTGATCCTGGCCTGGGAGTTATAGTTGCTGAGTATTTCTTGATCTTTCCTTGTTTGAAAGAAATGTGCTTTTCCAGCCCTGTGTCCCGTAGAAAAAGCCAAAAATATCTGCAAACAAGCCCACACCATTTACATTGTTGTGGGATAAGCATTGGAACTTGAAAAAGAAGGGTATTGGAGCAATAGTAAGGAAGGATTTTCATCACTTGAGAAACATCAGTGTTATAAAATGCAATTGAACAAGTGGTGACTCATCATGGATCCTTGTGGGACTGATGAACAAAATGTCTCCTGATATGTGGTGTCCCATTAAGCGGGGAAATGGAACATGAATGTGCTGGCAGCACGGTGGATGCGGGCAGGACATTCTCCATTTCCCCCAGAGCTGGGGCCTGCAGGCAACTTGCCGCCCCTTGGCACAGGCTGTGCCCACCCAACAAAACCCAGCAGGCCGGGAGGAGAGCCCGGGGGCAGTGCAGCTGCTTGGGCAGTCACTGCTTGGAGGGACAGGGGCCAAACCCATCCCTGAGCAGCCACTGCCAGCCCTGGCCCTCCCTGCCCCGTGACAGCTCCCCCAGCACCAGGGCAAAGAGTCAGGCCCTGGCAGGACCCAGTGCAGCCCCTGCCCAGTCGGGAGCCAAGGCTGGCTCTGGCCCTGGGCTCGTGGCAGGGCTCCCGTTCCTGTGCCTTGGGCCTCTGGGCACTCAGGGCCAGCTCCGGAGCAGCTGCAGCAGGAGGGACGTTGGTGCACGAGTCCCCTTTCCCCGGGGCTGTGAACGAGCTCCAGAGGCACCTCCAGCTTTGGCTGTGGTTAGGCCGTGCAAGGGCAGGCCCCAGTGGAAGAGCCGCAGCCACACAGTCCCGCCAAGGGCTGAGCCCTGCTGAGCCCAGCACAGCAATTACCTTCTGAGCCTGTGCCCGTGCCCATGCCTGTGTTTGGCTTGGCCTTCCTTCCTGCAGCAGGGGCTGCCAATCGGCCTCTGCTTCGTTGTGGAAACACCTCCTTCTGTCCTGCCTTTTGGCCCATCACTTGAGAAACAAAAACTACACCTTAACAGACGGAACGATTCTCCATTACTTTGATGGCATCTTCAGGACATCATGCTTATGCAAAATCGGGTAAACTCAACAAATCATCTGGTCTTTTTCAGCTGGGCCAGGGCCCACCCTCCTCCAAACATCTGCCAGTGCTGAGCAGAAGTTGTGAGTGGATCGTGCAGGGTGAGGGCACACACAGAATAGCAGAATCATAAAAATTCTAGGTTGGAAGAGACCTTTAAGATCATCGAGTCCAATCCATGTTCTAACACCTCAACTAGATCATGGCACCAAGTGCATGGCTCTGTCCTGGCACCTGCAGCGATGCCCCCTGGCCGAGCTTTGGGCTCTGAGCTGGCAGCTCTCCCAGGGGAAAGGCCTTGACCTACCCTCACCATGTCCCAGAGGCTCAATCCTGAACGTGGGCTGGGAAGCCAGATCACCTTTACCAACAGGCTTAGCTGCAAAGAAAGGCAGGACACAATAGCTCCAATGGCACTGCTGAAGATTCTCCTTCAGACCTGAGTGTCAGTGAGGGCACCTGGGTGATTGGTGCCCTCCAAGGCACTCCCTTGTCTCTGCCTTCCAGTCAGGAGCAGGGCCAGGGGGACCTTGTGCCTGCAGTGGCCCCACCCTGGGATGGAAGGAGCCCCATGCGGGGTAGGTGGGGCAGAAAGGACTCCCTGGAGCTGCCAGCAGCTCCAAACCCAGCCCCAGGCAGGGCCAGGGCTTGGCAGTGCCAGCAGAAGCAGCTCGGGCTCCCTGGGGGCAGCAAAGGAGCTGAGAAAGGCTCAGCCCCGGGGCACAGCCCTGGGCCCAGCCCCTTCCCTCTCTGCTCTTCTCTGTGGCTGTACAGAGCACACAGAAGGACACAGTGGCATTGCACACGGGAGGAGAATGGACAGATAAATGCTCCTTCTTCCCACTGACAGCGATCCTGTGGGATCACTCAGGGCTCCAGAAGGGAGCAGGGTAAGGTTTCCAGAACTGATCCACCCTCAGAAGAACTTAAGGGAACTGTCTCATGAGTAAACTCTTGCCACACTGCCACGGATTATTCTGTCAGGAAAGGTACATTCAGAACATGCCTCCAACATCTGGCAAGGTCTTCAAAGCACCATTCACCAGTATTTTCAAGTAATTCAAGTCATGATCCCAGTTGAGAAGGGATCACAGATCCTACAGAACCATTTCCATGGTGTGCTGGGATCCCCTTCTCCCTTGGGGAATTGGGCACTGCAAGGGGGTGGGGTAAGGCTGTGGGAGCCTGTGCCTCCTGGTCACTCTCCACGCTCTTTGCAGGTGCTGTGCAACATGCCTGGAGGGGCAGCTGCAGCAGCCCAGGGCCCTGGGGCTCTCTCCCTCCCTCCCACACAGGAAACCCTCACTAAATGCTTGGGGAAATCTGCAGTGCCACAGCTGTCTCTCCCAACCTCCATCCCTCCCGCCTGCTTGCCCACCTGCCCATGGAACAGCTCCCACAGCCCACGGGCACATGGCCAGGCCCTCTCAGGACACACTGGAGCCTTGCTCTCCTGCTCTGCCCTTTCCCCACCATGGACACCCCGTGCAGCCGCTCCCAGGTTTCGGGACGTGTCTCCCACAGAGGGAGCCCAGCAGGACAGCTCAGTACCCGAGTGCCCTGAGCCTGCTCGGGACAATTCCTCTGGGCTGTGCCCGTCTTGTCCGGGCTGTGCCTGCAGTGCCAAGCAGCAGAGAGGCCAGCTCAGGCCTCAGCAGGGCTCAGGCCCAGAGGCACAGCATTTACCTCCTGTGACTGTGCCTGGCATCGCCTCCCTTCCTGCAGGAAATGCCACCTTCCATAGAGCCTCTCTGTCCATCCCTTGAGAAAGGAAGAGGCACAGCTGGATCAGATGGAATCATTGCATATCCAGGAGGTCGCCTCTTCAGGAGGCAATACTTGTCCAAGACATGGGTTATGATCAGGAAAATCCTGATCCCCCCAGGCCTTTGGGGCTGGCTATGGCCCTCCCTCCTCCAAGCAGCCACACCTCAGGATGTGCCTGGGGACTGGGAAAATGCAGGGGATCACTGGTGAGTTTGGGCTGCGCGGCAGCTGATGCCCAATGCCTTCCTGCAGAGGCTGGGGAGAAGCTGCAGCCAGGCCAGGCTGGGAAACAGCCCTGCAGGGCATGGAAGCAGCAGCGGGGCAGCGAGGCTGCCATGGATCCCTTCCTGGTGTTCCGGGCATGGCGTGTCCAGATGTGCAGCCAGAGCCCTCGGCTGCTGAGCCCCAGGACAAGGCTGAGGGAATGCACCCACCATCCCCTTTGAGCAGTTCTCTCACAATGTGCTTCAGGATGTTGTTTGGCCCATGGTGAGGAAAGGGTAGAGGGGGAGCGAGGCTGCCATGGATCCCTTCCCGCTGTTCCGGGCTCTGCTCTGATGTGGGGGACCCTGGCTCACTCTAAGATCTCTCCCAGGTCTCCTCCCAGAGCTTCATCCCACAGCTCAGCCCCAAGGGCCAGACAGGTATTAGAAATTTCACAGCCCACCATTGGTGATTCATAGTCAGAATGCACAGGAAAACTCTAGCTGTGTTTCAAAATACCAGATGCTGTGTGGTTTCCTTCCCACTGCAGATTTTCCATTGCCCCAGCCTCAGCCCCTGGCAGCCTGCCTGGATGTTCTCCCCACGCTGCTTCTGCAATCCCACTTGTCCAGGTCCTCCTGGTTCTGTGGGCAGCTCTTCGGGCCACTGAGGCCCTGTTCCTCCTTTGTTTGTGAGCATGTCCGAGTGAGAGATGATTTAGGGGCTCAGCACCAAGGCCTCCAGCAGCAGTGGTCAATTCCTGAGCACGCTTGGGGGCCACAGGCAGCTGCCCATGGCTCTGGCAGGGATGTGAAGGGGAGGCTGTGCAGGGCAGTAGCCCCCACGTCCCCGCCCTGCCCATGGGGGCCTGCAGCCCGTGGGGATGGAGCAGCAGTTTCTGGTTGTGAAAGTCCATCCAAAAATCCTTCATTTTTTGCCTCACAATTGTCATGAGAAAAGACCCCCGAAAGGTTAAAAACTGTTGAGCCAGTTGGGAAAGAAAGTCTCATGCTTATTCAGTGTGTTCACAGGTGGTGTTTTCAGAACATGCCATGCTGAACTTGAAGGGGCATGCTGCCCTTTTCTGAACAATGGAACTGGACTTTCTTCCAACCTCCTGACTTGGCTGCACTGAGCTCTGGGGTGGCTCCTCCCCTCCAAGAGAAGACCCCTCTCGCCTGCCTTCAACCACCGTGACAGACAAACAGAGATGCGAATCCCCTCATCAAGGAACCAAGACAAGACAAGGAACCCCCCGGCACCCTACTGGCACCCCCCTGGTACCCCCTTGGCAACCTCCTTCCAGAGACTGGGACTGAACCCCCCCCCCAGCTTGGGGAGTGGGGAAAAACTGCCCAGAGTAAACATACCTGCAAACATTCGGGCATGAAAACAATGGAGTAACCTCCCCCCTCCTGCTGTTCCTATTCTTTTGCCCTCCATGGAAACCAAATTTCGGCCACCCTTCCCCCAACCAAGAACAGTATATTTTGGGGTTCGGTTCCGACTGTCCTCTGAGATCTCCCCAAAGCGTGCACCAGCGAGTTTCGGCGGCGGGACCCCCGAAGACATCACATTTTGGTAGCTATAAGCCCCTCCCTAACCTTCTTTCCTCCCTCTTTCCCTTGTCTTACCCTTCTCTTCCCCAGATTCCCTAACCAAATGCATATTCAGTTGTGGTTATCATTAATAAAATTGCATTTTGTTGATTTGTTACTGCAAAACCCCTGTGCCTTTGTTGGTTATTTTTTGCACCAAAAAAATCATTCGTCACCCGTTCATTTCAGGTGGACCCTCACATAATTGGCGACGAGGATGGGATTCTGGAAGCCAGTGAGATTTTGCAGGTTCTGTGTAGTCTGTAATCCCCGTCAGACTGCATATGCCAAAGCCAAATCTCACCCTTGATTGAGCACACAGGCTCCGGAATTGACACAAAAGATTTTTCGGTGCAAAAGCAGGGGAAATTGTTACAGTCACTTCTGTTACTGATCTTACCGGCACGGACACCGACACTGATACTCCTCCTAATCCTGATATTGATATTGGAATTGATGTTGTATTGGAGTTGTATCTGAACCTGTTACTGTTGTTACTGCTGTATTTGTGTACCTGGACTGTCTAAAAGGGAGGGGACAGACCTGAAGAAATTAAGCTGTGCCTTTTAGACAGATATTGTCCCTTCACCTACACATGGAGCAAGGGGTGGCCCAGCGAAGGCTGAGTGGCATTCCCCCTGTTCTAGGTTCTGGTCCCCTCACAAAGAAAACATTTGTGTGCGTGTGTGAGTGTGATTGTGTATCTGGACTGTCTGGAAAGGAAGGGACAAACCTGAAGCAATTAAAACAGTGCCTTCCAGACAGATTTTGTTTCTTCAGCTATCTAGGGAGACAAAGGGCATAAAAAGGTCTGTATGATTGTGTAACTTGAGTTCACAAATCAGCTCCCTGGTATACTTCTGGTCCCTTCACACAAAATGAATGAAAATCTCAATCCTAAAGCAAAAGCTGACTTTTACTGGTTGCTTGCTAAACACAATGCAAAACCGTCATCTGGTGGAGAAACTTGGACGGAGAACAATTGGTTTAATTTGGAAAATGTCATTGATAGAATATGTTCTCTGCAACATGAATCAAAATTCAAAATAGGTAAAAATAAGAACATTATTTGCTCAGTTCTCAGAGCATGTCTCACTGCAGCCATAGAAAACCGCTGTAAATGGAGAAGTGAGGAAATGATAATTATAGACTCCCTTCAAAATTTAGTTGAAATTTTGCAAAAACAGTTAAATGAGGATAGAAATGAAATTTACATGCTGCGAGCTGCCCTCAGAGAAGAACACACCAAAAACATACACAAAATCAACTCCTCTACAGAGGAGGAAGAAAAAGGAACACCTTGCATTAAAAAAATCTATCCATACAAAGAGTTCGAGGCAGCAAAACAAAACTATCCTTACAAAGAATCTGAAACACTTAAAAATTGTGGGGAAAATTGCTGTCCTCGTTTGAGACTTTTTATTAAAACTGAATATAATTATATTAATGATGAAGACCTGGATCCCCACATAACAACTAAACAAACACCATTCAGCGCTACCGAATTAACTAAATTGAAAAAGGAATTCGGACGCCTTCCTCATGAATCAGAAACGGAGTATGTGTTCTGTGTGTCTCTCACTGGCAGAGACCAGATTAAGTTAACTGAACAAGAAGCCAGTGGATACTGGGGACGTGGTGTTTTCCTAACAACAGGAGATAAGTGTGACTCCTGGTCTCTAACACAACATGCAGCCTATTGGGCCGGGGGAATAAATCACTTGGAAAGGGGTGATCCCCTGGCAATTGCCACTACCTCCGACCAGATCTTAGAAAGTGTACAAAAAGCTGCATGTTTGCAAATGATTCATGAGAGAAAATTAATTCCTGGTTTTGAATCCCCAATGCAACTGCCTGTGAAGCCTAAAATTATGACCCCTTTAATTCATGGGCTTCCAGAAACATTGAAATCAACAGCAATCACTATTCAAAAAACAATTATGACTTTAAGCCCAATGGATAGACTGGATAGATTTCTTAACAACTCCACTGATCAGTCTGAGTCTGCCCCATCACCCTATACACCAACACAGACCCCCACAACACCATCAGACGCATCTAGCAGCAGCCGCAAAATTTGGACATGGAGTGAGGTAGCAGTTGATTTAATAAATTATTGTAGACAGTATGGGCCTGTAAAAAGCCTAGAGGAAAAATCAGAAAAAACAAAAGGTGTCCGGTTTATGGGAGCCCCTAACCCTGAAAACACAGAACCAGGAAAACAAATTTCCAACAGACAATGCTGGTGGATGCTGGGAATAAAAAAGGGGTCCCCCGGGACATAATGGATGGTTTACCACTTGAAAAATTGCAGAAAATCATAACTAACTGGAATTTAGGGAGGCCAAACCCCCCTACCCAGCCTAGTGCACCGATCCCTCTACCTCATCAGAAACTAACAAATACTCCTACCAATACACAGTTCAGTACACACAGTACATCACAGTCTCTCCCACAGAACACAGGCAATGAGCCAAAGTTAATCTTTTCCCAGCTTCTCCCTCGGAATCTGGGCAGTGAAGCTGCATCTCAGCCTCTCCCACAGAACACAGCCACTGAGCCAAAGAACTGTTTCTCAGCTTCTTTCACAGAACTTGGACAGTGAAACCCTGGCTGCGTGTCTCCTGAAAAGCACTAGCAGTAAGCCGGCAGTAACTCTTTCGCAACTTCTTTCACAGAGCCAAAGCAACATAACTGCCCAACATAACCGCCCGTACCCCAAAACACAAACACTGAATCTACACCAACAGAGCTTTCGGGAAACTAATATCTCCACTGTTTACAGGTGAGCGAAGGGGTGGAGGTTGGGTTTACTTACGAATGCTCACAAAAAATAAATCAGGAGACATGTTAATTACAGCAATCATGGGCCCCAAAAAAGCTCTGGTAACATAAATTGTTGATACGGGAGCCCAGATCTCCGCACTTACACATAGAGATGCTCAGAAGTGTGGAGTTGTTCCAACAATAAGGCAATGCTGCGTTCTTAATGCTTTAGGAACTGTAGAACCAATGAATGTTGCTCTGGTCAAAGTAACACTCCCTGGAGAAGAAAATCAATTGGTTGTCAAAATGGTAATTGGGGACATCCCGAATAATCTGCTAGGGATGGATGTCCTTGCAGGAAGGCAGTGGGAAGACACTGAGGGTTTTCTGTGGTCTTTTGGCACTCCGCCACTTAACATTAGGCTGCTTCAGACCGCACCTGCACTGCCTTACAGTAAAATAATCAATGTGAAACAGTATCCCTTGCCTTCTGAAGCTAGAGAAGGCATCAAACCAGTTATTCAGGATTTGCGTGATCAAGGAATAATAATTAACACACACTCCCCATACAATTCACCCGTGTGGCCAGTCCGAAAGCCCAACACGAAGTAGAGACTTATGATTGATTACCGTAGGCTCAATGCCAACACTGACCCTCTGACTGCAGCAGTGCCAAATTTAGCTGAACTAATAACATCAATACAAGAAAAAGCTCACACAATCATGGCAACCATAGATGTCAAAGACATGTTCTTCATGATACCTATACAGCCAGAGGACATGGATTGCTTTGCATTCACATGGGAGGGACAACAGTACACATTCACCAGACTCCCTCAGAGATAAAAACACTCTCCAACACTAGCACACCATGCTTTAGATAAGGAATTAGAAAAAATACCTAAACCTGACACTGTAGCTGTGTACCAATACATTGATGACATTTTGGTGGGAGGAGAGGAAATTAAAGAAGTGGGGGATCTCCAGCAGAATATAATCTCTCATCTGGAGAGCCTTGATTTAAAGATTCCTTCAGAGAAAATTCAAAAGCCTTCTCAGGAAGTAAAATTCCTGGGAATTTGGTGGCGATCTGGTAGCACATGCATTGCACCTGACACTTTAACTTCTTTAGAGCAAATAAAAATGCCCAAAAACAAAAAAGACCTCCAGCAAGCCTTAGGACTGTTAGTATTCTGGAGGAAACATATCCCAGATTTCTCAATCATTGCTAGGCCCCTGTACAACTTACTAAGGAAAGTAGTCAAATGAGATTGGACTCCTTCTCAGGAGGAAGTATTACAATTGCTGATTTTTGAAGCCACAGCACATCAGGCATTGGGGCCCATTCATCCTAAAGACCCTTTCCAAGTGGAATGGGGATTTGCCTCCTCAGGACTATCAATACACATCTGGCAGTGAGGTCCTGAGGGTCCAACGAGGCCTGTCAGCTTCTTTTCCCGTGGTTTTAAAGATGCTGAGAAAAGATACACTACCTGGGAAAAAGGATTGTTTGTTGTTAGCTTAGCTCTCATTGAAGTAGAAAAAATCACACGGCAGCAAGCTATCATCTTGAGAGGTCCCTTCAAGGTAATTAAAGCTGTCACTAATGGGACCCCTCCACCTGGCGGCATAGCCCAAATGTTGTCAGTCAGGAAATGATATGCTCAGATAGAGAACTACTGCAATAACTTTTCTGTCACAGAAGGTGCTGCAAAATTCTTGGCAACACAAGACACTGAGAGCCTGGATAGTAGTCAAGACAAACCTGTTTCTGTAATAAAAGTAGCACCACCATTCTCACCTGAAATAGCAGCAAACTGTTGGTTTACAGATGCTTCTTCAAAGCAGGAAGGAAAGATTTGGAAATATAAGGCGGCTGCTTTACATATTTCATCTGGTGAAAAAAAATCATCACAGAAGGGGAGGGCAGCGCTCAGGTAGGAGAACTCATAGCTCTCTGGAGTGTTTTCCAGCGTGAGGCACAAAACACTTCTCCTGTTTACATCTACACTGATTCATATGCAGTATACAGAGGCTGCACTGAGTGGCTCCCTTTCTGGCAACAGAATGGCTGGGAAGTTAACGGAATCCCAGTGTGGCAGAAAGATAAATGCAAAGAAATCCTAGAAATCACCAGTAAAGGAAACTTTCTGGTTGGTTGGGTAGCTTCTCATCAAACAGATGGGAATCAAGCAGGTGAATGGAATAACAGAGTTGATGAACTAGCAAGGCTTAGGCCCCTGAAAAAAGAAACTATTTCAGAGGATTGGAATCAACTGTTAGAATGGTTACATGTAAAAAGAGCACACAGGTGCAAAAGATCTGTACGAGGAAACACACGCCCGCGGCTGGCCAGTCACCAGGGAAATGTGTAAAACATGCATATCGGCCTGCGAACAGTGCCGCAAGCGACTGGAAAGGCATCCTTTAGAGGATGACCCTCTGCATTTGAGGAAAGGTAAAGGCTTGTGGGATGTGTGGCAGGTAGATTATATTGGTCCTTTTAAGAAGTCAGGAGGTAAACATTTTGTGTTGGTAGGAGTGGAAATTGTATCTGGGTTGGTACAAGCTGATGCTTTTAAAAGGGCCACAGGTGATAATACAGTTAAAGCTTTGCAGGGGTGGTTTGGAACTTTTCCAAAGCCAAAAGAAATTCAGTCTGACAACGGGTCTCACTTTACTGCTAAAGTGGTAGAGGATTGGGCCAGAGCCAAAGGCATAAAGTGGACTTTTCATACTCCTTACTACCCTCAGGCTAACGGGATCGTGGAAAGGACAAATGGCCTTTTAAAGCGGTTCCTTATGCCCCAGAAAGCAAACTGGGACTGTTGACTGTGGGAGGCTGTTAAGGGGGTAAATGGCAGGTGGGGGGTGAACGGCTGCCCCAAAGTTACTGCTTTTTACCCCACACCTCCAAGCATCATCCCTTACTGGAAGGTCCTGA
The DNA here is from genome assembly GCF_047830755.1 of Zonotrichia albicollis. Lineage (NCBI taxonomy): Eukaryota > Metazoa > Chordata > Aves > Passeriformes > Passerellidae > Zonotrichia > Zonotrichia albicollis. The sequence goes on along the minus strand of NW_027428382.1, from coordinate 29,186 downwards.
CGATGCAAACAATCCATCACATTACCCTGGACAACCTGTCTTAGTGGACCTCCCCACGGTGGGCGAGGTACCACTTGTGCTGAAAACCCCTCTGAATAAATATGCATGGGTAGCCTCTGACGCTCTTGGAAAAGAGCACCGCATACACACACGCTGGATAATCCCCTCATTTTAAACTCCTTTCTGCCTCTCAGTGGCATGATTTTTTGTTGTTCTTGCTTTTACAGGAGAACCCCGAGGGACATGAGAATCATCTGAAATATGATAGCCTTGCTAATACTTTTCTGCATATTACCACAATTTCATGGACAACCTCCTGGTGAGCAGCTGTGGCCCGAAGCCATCATTCAGCACACCAATGTTCTTGGAACCTATCCCAAGGGCCGTTACCTGAGCCTGGCAACCCTAGTGCTGCATGACTCCAAGGTGTACCACCCGAATGAGTGGAGATGGGACCAGAATGAGTTGATGAGAACCGTGACAGATGGGAACAGTTGGTGAGTGAATTTTGGTAACATGCAGAAAGGTGGAAGGAACTCTCCATGAAAATGCCACCTCCACCAGAATTGCAGGAAATTTTATGGAAACAGGTGGAAGGAATCATCTGGACATCCCTTCAGCAAAATTATGTCCCATGAAGAAATGGGGAAGTTTCAAAATAAAAAGTCCCCTCGCTCTGTGTTGCCGCCAGGAACATATTGGTAGTTATGCTTTAGGTCTCAAAACTAACAATCTTGCAATTACAAGAGATTGTAATGATGCATCACTTGATTGCTGGTACAGTTTAACTTTGCTCAAACGCACTTATGTGACATGTCGTTGGCAGAATGACACAGCTAGTCCATTAGGACTAAGAGGCTTGGTTTACACATTCAAGATAAACACTGTACCAAAACTCACACCAAGTGCTGTAATTACGCTCTCTCAGACGCAAGGTGTGAAGCCCTTTTCTAATACATCTCAAAGGGCAGACACTGTAAGGCCTGCACTGAGCACGGTAAACACGGCAATCACACCCCAATTGGCAGAGGCAACAGGAGGCCCCTTTACATGGCCCTGGTCTCAAGCCTTCCTGCAATTTATCGGATCTATGGGAGATGTCATGGGTCTAAACTTACTAACAGTAGTTACACATGAAGACAAGTCGTATACTTGACAAGAATGGGAGAAACAGAAAACCTGGCAGCTTCAAGGAGTAGTGCGAGAACAAATTAGCATCGGGTGTTGAATGGTTAATGGGTCTGACTATAGCAAAGCAGGAAAACAAACAGGAGCAAGTCTGTACACACCTAAGCGTACGAGACTGCTGGCACATTTTTACATTAACTCACACTGCGGAGGTAGTTTGCCTCTAGTCCAAGGATACACAAGACCTTTCTTTTAAATTTGTAATAAATGCTGAAACCTACTTTACCACTGTCACCACTTCACCTGTACCACCGGTCATACTCATCCCAAGAATTTTCAAGATTGGACTTTATATAATTAGGAAAACTGGCCAACAACAAATATTATTCAATCCGGCATGTCTCTCAAACAGGTCAAATTGCTAATGCAGAGCAACGTTTCAGAAATCCAGTCAGCCTGTTCTCCGTTCCTGCAAACTTCTTTTGAAGGCTGGACCACTTGGCTTCGGAAACGAAGCTCTTTTAAAATTAGAACACCAAGAGACGTGACCGGTGTTATGCGTACAGGATTGGGAATTCTGAATAGCATTGATTCTGAAGTACTAATGAACAAATTGGCTGCTACAACTAGAGATCTGACCAAATTACAGCAACCTCTGAGGTCATCTCTGTTAGCCTTGGGGACACACCAGTGGCTGCTGTCAAACATTTTGCCAAATTGGGAAAGAGCGAACGTGAATGACCACAAATTGGTGATTGATGCACTTAGTGCTATACAGAACAATGTTTCCCTAGCCCTCAGCTGTATCCAGGCACAACTGTGGATGCAGTCGGTCTCTGCTTCAATTATAAGAGAGGGCGAGGAAGGCACCTTCCCCACAGAAGTTTGGAAAATAATTTGGGACAGTGCCACTGAATTTGAAAGAGAATTCCAATCCTGGTGGAACCTGGTGAACTTTACCTATGATCCCATTTCAAACACAGCCACTGCTTTTGTTTTAACCATACGCAATGCTTCTGTACATTTAGTCTTCCCTGTTATTGCATTAGGATTAAACCATGATGGAGCTGTTCTCTATCCCACTGAACATAGGGGATGGGCCCGTCAGGTCAATGACAAATGGCAAACTGTTAATCTGGAATCTTGTATTGTCCAAGAACAACTGTTGTATTCTCGTTGTATTCCATATCTCTCAAGTCCCATACTGTACCAAGCTGTTCTTCTCTGCAGCACAGTTCTTCGTGTGTCCTCTCAGGGGCTCCTCCTGGACCTCTCGATCCACCTCTGTTTATTCCAGTTACCTTCACGAGCTACAGCTGCTGCCCAACTAAGGACTTCGCAGCTGTAGCTTGTTTGGAGTAACTAGGACCCACACAGATCTTACAGGGACTCTCTCCATAAGGACCCACTTATTTAATACATAGATCTTATAATACAGAGATCTTAACAGGGACTCTCTCCATAACAATACATATATTCAGGCCCCCACAAACAACAAGGGTTCATCTGTGAAAGCAATGCAATCGTAGCTCAGGATATCTGTTTAGACACAGAGCAAAACATCTGTCATTTTGAGATTCGTCCTAATGAGGCTACTGAAACAGTTCTTCTATACGTAGGCAATGGCTGTGCATGCTTTAGAACCATTTGTGATTTTGTTTTTGTAGAAGATATTGGGGTAGATACAAAGAATCAATCAAACTTTTGTGCTTGTAACTTTACTAAGATTGTAGGATGTGATTTCTCTTATGAAGCTCCAGTTACCTCTCACTACATATTGCAATCCAATTACACACTGATTCACAAGCTGATGCCCACTCCTATCGGAATGAACCTCACCCTCGTGAGACAACTGCTGCTCTATCAGGATCTGGTTGAAATTCTCAAGAACAAATACACCAGGTTATGGAGAGGGTAAAGCAGGATGCTGAGCAAAGGTGGTGGGATACTTTCTTTGGGTGGTCACCTACTGCCACAGGTGTCCTGAACAGTGTGTGCCATCCAATTGTTGCTCTTTTGATTCTAATTACACTTGGCTTTATCTTGTCAGCAGCCCTATTCATTCTGAATGGGAACCTGATGAAAAGGCTAAGGAGATTGATGTCTGTAATCAATGCACACCGCTTAGCCGATGTCCTCTATACTATAGACGTCCCCAAAACATTTGACACAAAACAATTATGATTTGAGCATGTGTGCTTTAGAGCAATTTTTGGTTCTCAAGTATGATTTACAGAAGGTTATTTTGATCTTTAGTAGAATATTTTAGAAAATAATTTTTAGAAGACAATGCTTACATTATGATTTGTTTGTTGTTTTTGTTTTATTTGTGATTTGTTTCAACCATTTTTTGAAATTGTTATACAAATGATATTGCTTTAATTAATTAACCATTTTTTGGAAGTTATTATAATTAGCCATTTTTGAAATTGTTATAAAAGAATAACCACGTGTGAAAATTATTATGATAATCAATATTAATTATATTTGTTTATTGCTTCCCTTTCCCCTATCTTTTTCTTTTCTTTTCCCTCTCTCTTCTGTTTATCCTCCTCTTTTCTGTCATCCCTATTTTTTCCAGGTTATGCTACCAACATGCAACGAGTTCTGAAGATTCATCAACGACACTCCAGAGTTCTGCTGATGAAGATTCCCTCAAGAAAATCGTGAGTCATGGGGTCGTGTGAGAGTCTGTCCAAAATGTCCTTCATTTTTGCCTCACAATTGTCATGAAGAAAAGACCACTGAAAAGTTAAAAACTGTTGAGCCAGTGGGGAGGGGAGGTCAGGAGCTTCTCAGCTCACTGTTTCCACAGGTGTTGTTTGCAGAACATGCCATGCTGAACTTGAAGGGGGCATTCTGCCCTTTCTGAACGATGGATCTGGACTTTCTCCCTACCTCCTGGCCTGGCTGGTCTGAGCTCTGGGGCGGTCCTCCCCGCTCCAAGAGAGGACTCCTCTCATCTACCTTCAATCACCGTGACAGACAAGCAGAAATGTGAGTCTCTTCATCAAAGAACAAAGACAAGAAATCCCCATGCAATAAAACCGCCCTCGCACCTTCTACCAGAGACTGGGACTGAACACCGCCCCCCCAGCTTGGGGGAGGTGTGCACAATCCGGGGAAAAGCTGCCCAGAATAAATGCACCTGCGAGCACTGGGCCATGAAAACAATGATTTTGTGTGTTGCTTGGCTAGGACTCTGTGTAACCCCCTTTTTCTGTTCTTTCCCCCTTCTTGGAGACCTTTGTTTTGGCTCCCCTTCCCCCCAGCAAAAAAATCGAATAATTGGAGCCCTGGTTAGCCGCGCTTTTTGAGATCTCCCCAGACGTGACCAAGTGAACTTCGATGGCTGGACCCCGAAGGACAAAAGCAGCACCACGTCTCAGTAGCTATAACTCCTCCACCCTCCTGTCCTTCCTCTTTCCTTATCTTCTCCCTTTCTTCCCCAGTTCCCCTCACCAATACTTTTCAGTTGTGGTTATTTCAATAAAACTACATTTTGTTGATTTGTTACTGCAGATCCCCTGTGCCTTGCTGGATATTTTTGCACCAAAAAAATCATCGCGTTAAACGTTAACCGGAACGGACCACAACAGTAATGAACAGAACAAACACCTGGGAAGTCCAACAATGCATACTGCAAATCATCAGAATTTTGCATTGCCCAATTAAGATAATCTTTTTTCAATGGTAAATAGATAACTGCAAATTCTTGACCTGCTAAACTTAACAATCTGCTCCTGGCCTTAATTACAATTTGTGCTATCATCTCTAAAACTGTGAAAATAGTTTTTGAAACTTCTAGGGAAGAAAAATCCACTCTATTATCAACAAAGGATCTCTCTCAGAAGGGTCCCACAGAAAAATGAGACCACAAAGTGTAGGTTTTTCTCCTAAAATTGCAAAAAGGAAAGAGTTTTCTGGAATACAGCAATGAGCTTGCTGTCTTTGGAGAGCTCCCATGACCTTGTCAAGGGCTGAACGAGCTCCGGGTATTAAGGTTCTTGGATGTTGTAGCTTCCTCTCAGTAAATCGAAAAGTGGACCCAGTTCATCATTGGTGATTCCCAAAACAGGTCTGACCTAATTGATTTCTCCCAAAAGCTGCTGTAAGCCTTGCAGATTGCTGACACTGGTCTGGAGCTGTATCTTCTGTGGTGTTATTGTTTTCTCAGTCATCTTCTATCCAAGATCCTTCCAGGGTGGAACTTCCTGGATTTTTGTAGCAGAAATTGCAAGTCCAGCATTATGAATTTCAGTAACAACACTAGCACGGGTTCGCTCCATCTCTGCCTGCATTGGAGCTGCGATGAGAAAATCATCCATGTAGTGCAGAATCATGGATCTGGGAAACTTCTGTCGAACTGGAGACAAAGCTTGGGTAACAAAATACTGGCAAATTAAAGGCAAGTTCTTCATTTTTTGGGGCAATGATTTCCAGTGATATCTCTGCATGGGTTCTCTTCGATTGATAATGGGAACTGGAAAAGCAAATCTTGGAGAATCATTGGGACAAAGTGGAATGTGGAAAAAACAGTCCTTTAAATCAATGACAATGAGAGGCCAGTGTTTTGGGATCATTGATAAAGAAGGGAGTCCAGGTTGATGAGGTCTCATGTCTTCAATCACTTAACTGATCTTCCTCAGGTCATGAAACAACCTCCAGGAGTCCGATGTCTTCATATAGATGATGAACACTGCTGAAATCCAGGGACTATTTGTGGGGGAGATGTGACCTTGTTGTAATTGCTCCTTTACCAATTTTTTAAGGATATTTAAATTTTTCTCTGTTAAAGGCCCTTGATCAATCCATATAGGATGATCAGTTTTCCAGGTCAGCTTTCAAGTGGCAGGTTTTGACGTGGTTTCCATCAAAGGCCCACTTCCCACTTCCAGTTTGGCTCTCCATTGGGACAGGATGTCTCTCTCCCAAAAAATGAGCCTTCTGAACAACAAAAGGACGCACCGTTGCTGTCTTTCGTTCAGGACCTGTAATGTTAATCATGGATGCATTTTGCAAACCACATGGCAGCACCTCCAATCCCTGTAAGGGAACCTGAAGGAACCACCAAATCCCAATCATTGGGCCAGAACATGTGAGAAATTACAGTGACATCTGCACCAGTATCTGGCATGTCTGTAACATAAATTGTTTTACCACAGTGAGTCAGGCAGCAAGTCAATTTTGCTTGGTTACTGTCCCAACATAGCACCCAAAAGACCTCTGGACCAGAGGTACTAGATGGCACAGACACAACTGAATTCTTTGGAAAGTTGTTTTGCTTGGGTATATTCATGGGTAACAGAAATGCAATAGCAATAGGTGTTTTTGGTGGAATTACCATAGGAACATCAAGTGCCAGAGCTAAAATCATTAGCTCTTCATTACAATTTACTGAAACAACAGAAGTGTGGTAGATAGGGTCAGGCGTTCAGAAGATCTCGCGATGTTACGGGAAGACAGGGCCCCTGTTCCCTTAGATAAGAAAATTAACATAGGAAAGCAGCCCCCTAAACCAGATGCCAGTAATTTTCATTCCTACCCAGTAAATTGCCACCCCTTACTAACCATAGATGGTAAAAGACAGACCCCCCATGACGTAGAAAACCCTAGATTATAAAACCCCACGAGAAGAGATAATAAAGGCCTTTTGACCGTCCACCACATTGGTGTCTGCGTGCTCTTTGGCCCGAGTGACCCTGGAGAGTTTGCATCGCCGTGCTGTCTCTCCGAACCAGGTCGCCTGCCTTGTATCAGAAGGCAACACAGAAGGAAGGATTGAGAGTTTAAAAATTTTGTTGTTGGCTTTTCCTAGAATCAAAACATTTTGTCTTTGTTGAAAAAGATTGACAATTCCAGTAGGAATGCTCACACAACACAAATTATTTCACAGATGAATCAGTTTTGAGGAGGCTAATTTGAACCTTGCACTTGAGGGTATTGAGCTGGAATCATTTGAGGATTGGTTAAATTAGGGATAAATGACTGACGTACTAACACCACTTGACTGGGTAACTGGCTGCCAGGGGGTACCACTACTTGTGTCTGGGCTCGGTGGTAATCTGCGCTCTTTTTTAAGTTTAACGACAAAGGTCTGCCATCAATGTCAAACTGAGAGTCACAGCACTTAGAAAGATACTTCCCTTTTTGACATCGAGGGCAAATAGAAAGTTGTTTAGGTTGGATTGTTTTCATAGGACAATCCTTTTTAATGTGACCTGGTTTACCACAGGTCTTTTTTATCAGAGTCCAACCATGCAGTACCAACAGATTTTTCCCAAATTTTTTCATGTTTTTCTAGGAGCTTTTCAAATTTATCCATTTGTTGTGTCAGATTATCTTCCAATGTTTTTCCTAATGCATTGACTTGTATGTTAGCAAGATGTTGTGCAGAAGTGAGCCTACTGCAAGCTGTTAGCATCTGTGTAATAGGTGGAGGATGATCATGCAAAATTAAAATAATTTTTCTACATTCCTCATTAGCATTTACAAAAGCAAGGTTTTGAACAATATAGGAGCGAGCTTGCTCATCTGGACATTGCTTTTCGACTGCTTGGGTTAATCTGTATAGAAAAGAACCATAGGATTCTGTTCCACCTTGTCTCTGTTCCACCTTGTCTGATGTATAATGTATATGTATAATGGGTACCAGCTGGCTCAACTGAAAACAAAGCTTTTCTAGTAGCATCTTTAATATCTGTTAATACAAGCTGAGGCAATTCCACCACTTGATTTTCTGGTCTATGGTAAAGTGGATCACCTGCTATGTTGGGTAACATCTATATTCTCATAAGGAGTATTTTCAGATCTTTCAACCAATTTGTTAAGAAGTTTTTTCCATTGTAATTCCCATAAAAGATATTGTGAATTGGTTAAAATTAGGGAAGTCACATTTCGACAATCAGCAGGGACTAGGTCATTGAAATAAAAATTACTTTTCAACACATTATTAAAATAAGGAGAAGAGAACCCACTTTCTTTCAAAGATTGACGGAGTTCTTTTGTATCATGGTGAGAATGACTTTCAAATCGTGGATTTACATCATTATGACCATATCTTACAGGTAATGCAAAGAGTTGTTTCTTTGAATCCAAATATTTTTCTAAATTTTGATTAATATTAGACCAATTAGGTAATTGCAATGGAGGGTTCACCTCTGATTTAGATTGTGATTTATTTTTCCCTCTCAGTACTCTTGTGTCTGATTCAGAAGAACAGGTAGGATTGTCACTGACACAGCTGTTCCGGGAACTCTGCCTATATCATGGCTGCTGCTTAGCTCTAATCACAGTTCTGCTGTCTCTTCAGCTTGCATTTTGTAGCCTCCCCAAAACCCTCTAATTTTGTGCATTCCCACAGTAAAAAAACTGCACTTTCTTATTCCCTTCATAGAAACTGGGAGAAAACACACTATAAATATCAAGGAATGCAGTGTAAGGATGATGGGCATCCCTCAGTTATCCCAACAGATTGATGTCACTGGCAAAATTCCCTCTTTTCCAAAGGGTTTTCATTTGCTTTGGCTGCTCTTTGTATGGCTTCAGGTCATTTCTCCCTTGATTTAAGAAAATATCTTGGCCGTTCTTGAAGAATTTCCCCTTGGAGGAATTATTCAGTTCTGCAGTCTTCACTATACACCCTATTTTAAAAGACTTTTATGCTATTTTTCTCCTCTCTGTGTTTGCACACTTGTTCAACAAGGTTTTCTTTGTAAGAATATAATTCACAATATTCCAAAGGATTAAAAAATGCTTCAGTATTTTTTCCCCTAAGTATTTACAAAAGAACAATTTAAAAAAATCTGTATACATGCTGGATGGAAAATGCAAACAAAAATAAACTTGAGAGTTCTTCCAAAAACCCTTAAGAAAAAAACCCATGTATTCATCCACGGAATACAAAAATGGGCACGTTCTAGAAGAGAAAATTTGTGCAACGGTTCTGCACAGAATTCCGTGCTTTCAAGCTCTTTGCCCTTCAGGGGTAGTGCCATTCTCTGAACTGTAATGCTCTGAGCATGTTCTGCTCACCATGGCAGCTTTCTGCTCTCCCCTAGTACAGATCATCCTCCCAGCAAAGGGGGAGTGCAGCCACCACAACCCGCAGCACCTTCCCACACAGCAAGAACCTGAAGGGAGAGATGGCTTTCACCAGCTGCTGTGGGTTCTAATAGTGCCACCTCTCAGCTGCTGAAAGCCTGAATTTCTGTGTTGCAGTGAGTTAGTTTATTGAGCCAAATGTTCTGTTAGCTTCTGGTATGTTCAAGTGTTCTCTGAATTATTACAGTTAGTCTCTCCCCTATGTTACGCCCTCCTACCCAAGTGTCCCTCAAGGAATTCCCTCCCTCCTCACCAGATTTTTCCCTGTCTGTCAAGACAACCCAGCCCCTTTGCCCCATCCATCAGCCCAAACCCTACCCTTTGTTCCAGAAAGTTAGTTCCCTGTCCCTCACCCTAAGATCCAATCCCTATCCCAGCGCTCTCTCTTCCCCTTGTTCTGATTTGTTGTAGCCCTCAAAACCCACCCCAAGAGTCGCTTATTGGTCACCATATGGTGTCCACCCCCTGTTTTGAAAGATTTTAAAAACCCGTGCACAGGGGTGTTGGGGGTTATTTCAACATCTGTTCTTTTTGGGAATTCTCACCTGCAAACCTTCCCCTCAACTCTCCTGATGAATTTGCTGCACTTTACACCGCAGAAGAGCCTCCTCTGCTTCCTTCACTCAGCCCTCCAGGGTTCTCTACTGCTCAGCATTTGGGCTAGAGGTCCTGGCTCAGGCAAAACCCCAACCTAGCCAGTTCCCCACTCTTGCCATTGTCCCTGGAGCATCACAGAGCTAGCCAGGGCTGCAGAGGGCAGTGACAGTGATCCATGCCCTGGCATGTCACAGCCCCCAGAGCCACACCTGCCAGGCCACAAGCCCCAGCCCTGGTCCCCACTGCGGCCTCAGGGGCTCCTGGGCATTCTCACCCTGGGTGCAAAAGCAGCCTGAGGAGCCCCCAGAGCGCTCTGGATTCACGCTGCAGACACCCTAAAGCCAGCATTGAAAGTGACATGGATGGGGACTGCAGCTGGATCTTGCAGTGCTCAGCACTCCTGACTACTCTCTAAGTGAACCCAAACCTCCTTTGCAGCACCTTGAGCACACTGACCCTGCTTGCCCCTCCTGGAATGTGGTGTTCTTGTATCATAGCCCTTTGCAGGGAGTAACCAGTTCCCAGCTGCTCTGCTACCCTGGCCTTACTTTCTCTTTGCCAGCAATGAACTTAACAGATACACTCCTGAGAAACATAGCGCAACATTTGCATCTCAGGAGCTCTTTGGCAAAAAAACTCCACTATTCCCTAGTTTTTGCACAGAGAAGGAGGTCCTGACAAAGCATAAGGCACAGGCAGGGCTCTGGCATACGCATTCCTGAGCCACAGGATTCTACCCATTGTTGTTCCTCGCTGCTTTGCTGATATTTTAGAGCCAGTTCTCGACAAGGGCTGCTGCTGACAGGGTAGGAAAATTTGGAGAAAAAAAGGTGTAGGAGACAACCAAAAAAAACCAAGGGGGGAAACCCTTAGAAATACAGAGCACAACAGAAGTGCTTTGAGGTGGTTCAATAGAAAATGCCACCAGCAGCGAGCAGAGCCCGAGGTTGCTCACTGCCACCCCAGGGGCTCCTCAGTCCCCTGCTGGTTTGTGTCTGATGCAGCCCTGCCTGGAAAGGGCTCCAAGCTCTGGTGCATTGTTAGCAGCACTGAAAGAAGAGGTGAAACAAAGAGCCATTTTCTGTCCTGCCTGCAAACTCTTCTGCTTCAGTGCCACTGCCAGAGATCATCCCTCTGTCAGCTTAGCACTGTGCTTGCTGCATCCTTGTCCCTGTCCCTTGCATCAGCTCCTGCACATCATCAGCACTCGCTGCCTCGCATAATGAACAGAGAGAGGTGTGTCAGAAGAGCAAGGAGTGTATTTTCTTGGCCTTTCTAACAGACACAAGAAGCATGAGTCCAAATAACTTTGATGTTTGTTCCTGCCCTCCTTTTCGATAAGTCTTTTCTGCTTTAATGCAAAAGCCTCTTTTCCTGCATGGATGGAATGATCTGGAATTGGCAGTTGCCTCAGGCTGTCAGGCACCATTGGAGTTCTCTCTTGTCTCGGATGAGGATTTGGTGAATTTTCCATTGGTCCCTTGGTGGTGTCGCCATGGGCTGAGCTCAGTGGCCGACCCTGCTCTCCCCAGGGGAAGCATTGGGACGCCAAGCCCCTCAGGGCTGGAATTCGGGGTTGGGCGGGCTCGGAGCGCCCGGAGCCTGGGCCCGTGAGGAGCTGCTGCTGGCGCTGGCTGTGCTCAGCCCGCTGTGCCGAGCAGCCGCTGCCATGGAGACACAGGCGGGAGCTGTGGCCGAGGCCGGCAGGCGGCCCGGGCCGGCTCGCAGCTGCGAGGCCGCCGGCAGCCTGTGCCCTGCGGCCGGGGCCGTGGCGGGCGATTTGCGGGCCGGGCTTTTCCGAGCCGGCCGCAATGTGCTGCCTCCCGTGTGGGCCCGGCTGCGGCAGAGGCAGGCGGGAGCGCGGCGGGGCCGGCAGCGGCGGGCAGAGGCCGCAGGGAGCAGCAGCCCGGCCGGGCCCGCTGCGGAGCGGCAAGGAGCTGCCGGGCAGCCCTCGGCCGTGTCTGTGCGCACAGGGCAGGAGCAGAGCCCGCAGCAGAGGCAGGAGCCGCGGCAGGAGCCGGCCGTAGCGGCAGCTCGCCGTGCCCGGGGCCGCAGCCGCAGCTCTCCCCTGCCGGCCACAGCAGCAGCCGCTCGCCTCCGAGGCTCCGGCGCTTCCCGAAGACGAGGGGCCCGGCCCCCAGCACGCCCTGGAGCCCCGCAGCGAGAGGAGCCGCCGGCGCCGCAAAGGGCAGCGCAGAGGGCGCAGGGTGAGGAGGAGGACATGAGGCTCGCTCTGGGCCGCGCTGGGCCAGCTCTGCCCTGTCAGCCTTCGCCGTGAGCCCTTTGCTTCTTTTCCATGAGCCCTGATCCCCGTCCTTGGCCCAGGGCCCCCACAGCCCTTTGCAGGGCTACAGGAAAAGCTGCCTCAGTCGCAGAATCACTGGCTTGGAGGACACTTTCAAGATGGTCGAGTCCAACCTATGGCCCAATACCTCAACTAAAGCAGGGCACCGAGTGCCACATCCAGTCTCTCAAAGGCTTGCAGGGATGGTGAGTCCACCGGCTCCCTGCAGGGGTCTGTCCCAGGAAAAACCAAGATAACACTGGGGCCTTCTGCCCCCCGACGCTTGGAGCTCTGGAAGTTTGTCTTTCTGCTTAGGCAAAGGCCATGGAAAAGGACTGGGAAAAGTAATCACAAATCGAGTCGCCTATAGAGCTCTAATTTGATATGTAATGAATACAGAAAAGATAGAAAAGAAAAAAAGGCAAAACCCAAATGGCATCAGCAAAGTCTTGGGCATGAACACATAGCTGCAAAGGGTCTTCTCAGCCCTATTTCTTTGTATTTCTGGGAACCAGAGGAATCCTGCTTGAGCCTCTGGGGAGATGGGTTTGGGAGGTAAAAGTTCATTTCTTTTTTCTCCTTGGGGCAGCTCCTGGTGCTAGCATCAGCTGAGCCTCTCTCCAGGCTAATGCCTGTTCTGATTGTTGCAGCAAAACAACTGATGGCAGACAGAAGACACTGATGCTTGCAGAGATGTGACTTTTTCCAGTGCCAGCTGGGAGTGGGAGTCAGAAGAAAAACTCCCGAAAGCACAACTCCGTTGGAAGATTGCCTTCCTTTTCATTCCATAAAGAAGCTCTAGATCCACTTGAGAATTGTCAGTTGTTTGTTAAGGATGGGAAGTTCTCTTTCATGATTTTTTTCATGTGGTTTGGAAGTGGATGAGGCTCTTGTTCATTCACAAACTCCAGACCAAAGTGCTTTTGGAAGATGCCCCACGTGGCAGTTTTTGCCCAGCCATGGTACTTGTGGATATAAGAAAGCAAGGGCAATGGTATTTGCAGCCAAAATCCGGCAAAGCTTGACTCAGCCAAAACATCCTGGGGAGTTAGAGGCCTCTAGCTGTTCCTAGAAATCAGCAGAGTTCCAGCCAAATGGTTGTGTAGCACTAAGTGCAGTCTCTTTGCCTGGATCAGGGCCTTGCTCAGCTGAAGAAGCAGAAAGATCAGCAAGGAGCTCCCAAAGGCCCATCACATCCTTTTGATTTTGCTCATCTTGTGTAAGTTTGCAACTAAACATGTGTTTACAGTTGAGCTAATGAGAGAAACAAAAAAATAAATAGAGGCTTTATGGTAGGGCCATGATATTCCACAAGAGGAATCACTGGTGTGCATTTCATTGGACCTCTCTAAATCCTATAAAAGTATTGTAGCCCTGATTTAAAATAGGCCGATATGAACCAACTTGGAGAGACAGAAACTAAAATGGCTTATGGGGGGTTTTTTTAAGAGTGAGAAAAACTACCTTAAAGGTGTTGTTTTATGACATTATAGAATATACTACCTGAAAATTACCAACTGCAATAAATCAAGAGTTTAAAATGGCGTGTTTAGGTATATGAATAATTAAAACCACAAAAACGTGCAGATATGAATGCATGTTTTCATAAAAATCATGAAATTATAGACAATAAGACACATGCCCTGAACTGCAATGCAAGGGCAGGTAGAACTGTACTTGAATTAGCTCTTTTTAGATTTCTGGAGTTGTTCCTTGTGAAGAGGAGCGAGGTTATTGCTGAAGAAAAGTGGCACCAGCAGGATGGGGCAGCGTGCCGTGCTCCGTGCAGAGGCTGTCAGGGGCTGCCCGAAGAGCGCCCTGCTGCAGCCAGAGCCCTCCTGGCCTGGGGCCCGGGAGCAAAGGGCCAGGGCAGCCACCTCCTCCTCGTCCTGACCCTGCCACTGCTCCCTGCTGCTGCTGCTGCTGCTGCTGCTGCTGCTGCTGCTGCTGCTGCGGGAAAGAGACTCTCCTAAGGCCCCATGAACAAATGCACTTACACAGCCCTGGGGATGCCAGTGAAAGAAACCATGTGTCACATAATGCATGTGTGACCAGAGTCACCAAACACCACCTAAACATGGAATTGTTGCGCCTCTCTAGGACAGGCAGAAATTTAAAGAATTAACTGGGGACTTGAGGGCAGAAGAGGCCAGAAGAGGAAAACAACTCTGAGGGAAAAAAACCCCACAATATCTGGAGGGGAAAACATCTCCAGCTGCTCAGAATTTGTCAAGGGAACATGTCTCTAATCCTCTCCTGAAAGGGATGCTTTTGATGAGCTTTGCACCTCCAATGGCCTTGGACCAGAACCAGGAAGATGCAATTATGTAAATGTTAGATAGATAGATAGATAGATAGATAGATAGATAGATAGATAGATAGACAGACAGACAGATCTCATTACTGAAATGTCTCTTTACTGTCCTGTCTGCTGCTGCACACATCAGAACTTGGTAGCCAGTGCCCTGCTCAACTGCAATCCTGAGATTGCTCTCCTGTTGCCTCAAAAAGACACACTCTTGCGGAATCTGGAGCATGTAGGTCCTTATGGAATGCAATCAGACCCAGAGCATTGCTGGGAACTGCACTCTTTGTGCATCTGTGCTTGGGCAAGTTCTTCTCTTGGACTCGACCACACTGATGGTGCTGAAGTGGCTGGAGTCAGAAATGCAGCCCAGCCCCTTCCAGCTCCTGTGATCTCTGAGCACCAGCTGGAATGCAAGGGCATTGATTTCCTGGTCAATTCCCAAACAAAACACACACTGATTCCCTGGGCTGCAAAAAGGCACAAGCACTACTAAGCTCAGAGTGATCTCTAAGGCCATACTGGCTGGCCTGGAATCACTACAGCTCCTTCTGCACCAAGGTCCCTGCACAGAATGATGTGTTCTCATGCAAAAACTGTATTCTCCAGAAGTGACACCTTGGAAATTAAAATTCTAGCAGACCCAGTCCCAGTGCTATAAAAGGGCAGAAAATAATGATGAAAAGAGCCTTAGTTGGGAGAAAAAGTAAATGAATAAGCCTCTTCCTCCAACCAAACAAAAAAATCTCAAGGAAAATAGGGGGTAAAGTCGTTTCCAAAAGTGGCTCAAATATTTGGATGCACTGAGGAGATGCTGAAGGTCCCTCACAAGGCTTCTGTTGTCCAGGCTAAATCTCCCTCAGCACCTCCTCCCTGGCCTTGTGCTGCACCCCTTGCCCAGCTCCCCTGTCCTTCTGTGCACACGCTGCAGCCCCTCCATGACTTTCTGCTTCCCAGGGCCCACGGCTGCACACAGCACTCCAGCTGTGGCCACAGCGCTGCCCAGCACAGGCCACGCTCACTGCCCTGCTCCTGCTGCCCCACTGCTGCTGGCACAGCCACCGTGCCCTTGGCCTGCTTGGCCCCCTGGCCCCACGCTGCCTCATCTTCAGCTGCTCAGGGCCGCCAGCCCTGCGTCCTTTGGGCCCACGCAGCTCCCCAGCCACAAAGGTGCCCATTGCACTTCAGATCCAGCAGGCAGCATTGCAAGATGGCCTTCCTCTTCCAAGCAACACAAGACAGCAGTCAAGGACTTGCAGCTTCACCCCCAGTCTGTCCTCCAATGCACTTGCCAAAGCTGCAGACGTCAGCGCAAAATGGATCAGCAGAAACTTGCCCCTTTATGCTGTTTGCAGCTTCTCAAAAGCCAAAAGGCAGTTGGATCAACAGTGACTCTACTAGTGAAGAACGACTCAAGAAAACTGCAGAACACTTCCACAAGCCAAAGACGCCTTTCCAAAAAGGGAAAATAAACCAACAAAGCTTTTTGACCCTCCAGCACTACCACGTGTGCCCTTGGCCGTAACACCGCAGAAGCCCAGAGATGGAGCTTCCTTGAGCCAACCAGGCAGAAGCTGAGCTGGAGCCCCCAGCTCTGCACTGCCCCAACAGGACAGGTCAAAGGCCAATTTATAGCTGTCACTGCCTGCAGGAAATGGCTACGTCCTGCCGGACTCCAGCACTCAGCATCCTTGGCCAGACACAGCAAGTGCTGGCTGCTCAGAAAACTTGCACCTCTGCCTTGCACTAAAGTCAGCACCCCCCACAACGGGCACTTACTCTCTTGGAATGATGAGCAGGCCGTGGTGCAACCATGGCTGGACAAAGGCGGTGGTCGTCTTTCTCATTTTCCTCCTCTCTGGCTTCTTCTGCAATAGCAGAGAGAGCCAGGGGAAAGACAGCTCTTGCTCTTGTCACCTGTGGCAAGAGAGAATCATAGGGGGACAGGCTGTTACCTGGTGCTTATAACCCCATTTCTTCTTGCATCTACAGCCATATCTTCTAAGGAGAGTTCATCTACATTGTTAACAATGGCATTCTATGTCACTCCAATCTCTACCTATGTGCAAAAAGAGTCAAGTAGTAGATTGAGAAGGAAACACCATATACAGCAAAAAGAGCAGGAGCAAGATGGTGAATCATTATAGCACTGCTCTGCAAGTTTGCAGGATGTGCTGCAACACCAGAAGAAACAAGGCTTTTGTAAGTGTGCAAGTACCCACCGAAAAATGCCTCAAGCTTGAGGATGCTCCTGCACTGAGCAACGCCTAGGGCTGCTCTGACACTCAGGCCTTCCATGCACCAAGGCAACCTTCTGATGTCGCTATGACAGGGTGGCAACCATGCCCTGACATCACAAAGCAAACGCTCCATGTTGGTCTGTGAATTTATGCATAGCAATAACCAGCCTTTCCCACTGCAAACACAAAAGAGCCTGGGAAGTTCTTCTCTGTCACAAGTAGTCCTGAATATTTCTGCCAAACACTCTGCATCTCACACCTTTGCTCTGGCTCAGTGCAGAACTGCAGGATTGCAGGCGCTTCCTCCCAGAGCTGCGTGAGGCGCTGGCTCCTGCAGATGGGCCCTGCCAAGCTGTCCCTGCCTCACGCTGGCCTCGCTTCCCTGGCACAAGTGCCGGGCCTGAAGGAGCTGCCCTGTGCTCCAGCCTGCCGAGCAGCCCGGCTCCCTGCCCCGGTGCCCAGAGTGCTGCACACACTGCTGGCCTTTGCCAGGAGTTGCAGCCAGCAGAAGAGAAGGAATCCTCAGCCAGCCCAGCGGCCCACGGCTGCCCTTGGCCTTTCCCTGCTCCAGGGCACACTCCAGACGGCCAATGCCTCCAGGCCGGGCTGTGCCCAGCACAGCTGCGCTTCCCCTCGGCAGCAGCCAGCTGCCACCTGGGCTCTGAGAGCGGAGGATTCGCCCGCTCCCAGCAAGAGGCACCCAGGGCCCGGCTGCTGCCTCTTGCAGCTCCAAGGGCCTCCTCCCAGCCTGCCTCTGCCGGGGCTCAGGCTGCTCCGGCCTCTGCCGGGGCTCTGATGGGGCTCCAGCCCAGGCAAGGCCGGGCCCGCTCTCACCTCACAGGCGCTGACAGCTCTGCACCACAGGAGACCTTCCCGAGCACCCTCTCTGATCTTTCTGCTTTCTCACTTGAGCAAGGCTCTCCTCCAGCCAAAGAGATTATTGCATTTAGGGATAGAAATCCAAGTAGCAGGAACCCCAATGTTCTTGAATCACAGCTCAATGCCTGAACCTGCACAGGATGTCTTGGCTGCCTCACTCCTCCTTTGGTTTTCCTGCAAATGCCATTGCCCTTTCTGCCTCAACTGGAAATACCACAGCTGTGCCAAAACCAGCCAGTGGGTGGTGTTCCAAAGGCAGTGTGGTCTGGAGAGGATGAATGAAAAAGAGCCTTCCTCACTTGTGAAACCATACAAAAGAAGCCATAGGTGTGACTTAGCACCAATAAAAAACAGCTGGTAATTCAGAAGGAAATGTTGAATTTTCTGAAGGGGTCAGAAGGAGGAGAATCTTCCAAATGAGTGGATGTTTCAGAAACTTTATTTAATTACAACCCTAATCTATAATCCTATGGTACAAAACTCTTCCATCAACCCTATTCTACAATCCTACTCTAAATTGGTAACAGAGATAACATCTTGACATGATTGTTATGTTCTCGTCTCCTAGGGTTAGGGTTAAGCTTTGGGTTTGGGTTAGCATTTAAGGTTAGGGTTAGGGTTTAGGGTTAGGGTTCTTCTTCACTGAGTTGATGAGTGGTGCCAGGATGAATGCTGGCTTGGCTGAAGTTTTGTAGATGTTTGTAGAGCACTTATCAATGCCACAGTGTCATGGTTTGACACTGGCGCAATGCCAGTGCCGTCATGAAAATACCTTTCTTCTGTGAGATGTGACTAGGAATAAGCAAAGCAGGCTCTCGCTTAGAAATAAAGAAAACTTTATTAACTAAAATACAACTCTAAATAACAAGAAACACACAGGGAAAATGAAAACTTTCTAAAAACTTTTCCTCCTCTCCCCGCTAAATTCCAATACATCTATCCCCCAGATCAGCAACTCTTAGTCTATCACCACTTTTTAGATAATGAATTCTCAATTCATCAAGAGGAGAGGAGTCTTTCTTGTGCTATAGGTTTCTTTTGGAAACACTGTTGAAACTTCGTGTGTTCTCATGTCACTCGTGGCACCGCTTGGAGTACATCTGCTGTCATGACTTCCTCTTTCTATGCTTAGCGCTCCCACCACTGCACATAGACTAGAATTGCATCTAAGGTTGTCTTTTCAAGGATGCTTTGTCTCGCTCCAAAAAGAGCACAGTCTCACCTATGGGACACCTGTCTCCCCAAAATTTCACCCCCTGGGGCCGAGGGGTACCAACACTGAACCCTCTTGGCTCTGAGCCATTGCCTCCCCCTGGATGCAGTCTCTGTGTCACAAGCAACTTGGTTCTGTCTATGGCTATAACAAGAAGACTTCAGCTAAGCCACTCCATCATCTCTTCCCACTTAAGACTTTTCTCTCTTCTGCATCTTTCACTTGCCCAGACCTTCACACTTGCACATTTCCTTCTTCCATTTCATCTCTTATCTCTCTTTTAGGAAAGGTTAATGTTCTGCAGCGTTTTCATTGTCCAAAAAAGGGTTAAAATCTCTGGCTCCGACCACCTGGAGATTCTCACAACTCTCGGCCAGACACCTTCTTGCTGCACATCTCCTTCTCTGCCGGCCGGGCTGTGCTGCCAGCACATGATGTCAAATTTCAAGGTGGCACAAGCTCGCACTCTCTCTTTCTGTTGGGGGGGGCGGCCTGCCCGATGCTTCCTGGTGCTTCTCCCATCCTTCCATGCCGGGGCCTCTTCACCTCCCATCTCTGTCCAAAGCCCAGCCTACCTCACCCGGCCATATGGCTGCCCCTCTCTCGCCCAGCAGCAGCAGCTGGACAGAGGAGAAATCCGAACTCTTTCCCTGATGAAAACCAAGAGAACTTCCCATGGGAGTTTTTTGGTTTTTAACCCCTGTGTTTGCAGAGGTGTATGCATTGTCCCCAGTGGCCACACCAGGTGCCAATATTAAAATCTGAACACCTATTAGTGACCACAGCATATCCTTGAAAGCCTACTTCCTCTCAAACCACTATGCACAGCCAGCTCTGTGATGTCACAACCCCCTCAGTGATGTCACCAAATCCACACTGTGGTGTCATACTGCCACTCTGTAATGTCACAGCACACACTTTGACCTCACAGCCAGCTCTATGATGTCACACAGCCATGTCATGATGTCACAACCTGCACTGACATGTCAGAGAATCCCCTCTATGATGGTGTAGCTGCTCAATGATCTCACACAACAAACTCTGTGATGTCATAGCCCATTCTGGGACCTCACACAACCCACTCTGTGCTGTCACACAGGTCCTTACTGACATCACAGCTGCTCTGTGCCTCTATGACACAGCCCCAGAGGTGCTGCTGTGACACAGCCCCCTCTGGGACATCCCACAGCCCCTGCCTGTGCTGAGCCCCTGTGAGCTCTGTCTGTGCCCTGCTGGTGTCCCTGAGGGGCCCTGGCAGTGCCCCAGCCCTGCTGGGCTGTGCACAGGAGCTGCTCCTGGCCAGAGCTGTCTCTCTGCAGCGCTGCCCTTGCCAGGAGCTGCCTCTGAGCCAGGAGCCCGGCCCAGCTCAGCAGCACAGACACAGCACAGGGACTTTAATGAGCCTCTGGGGCTTTGCTGCTCTTTGCATCAGACTCAGTCCCTCAGAGTGTGCTCAAAGAGCTTCTCAAGAACTCAAAATCAGACTCAAAGTCCAAATTCTCTTTGACTTTTAATGGGTCCCACAAAGGGACACAACTCACATGAAATTGTCCCCAGGTTCCAGGTAGAGCAGAACACTGGAGGCAGTGATGACAGCTGGGGACAAACAAGGCTAAGGTGTCTCTGGTGCTGAGCACACCTGGATGTGTTTGAGGAATGCAAAGGGCCAAGGCCTGAGCCCCAGCCCCTGGCCAGGCAGATCCTGTCCCTCCCTCCTTGCTCAGGGCTCTTGCCTGTGGGATGGGCACTGGCATGTGGGGATGTGCAATGGCAAGGGCAGGAGCATGGGGCGGGCCCTGCCAGGCTGCTGAGCAGGACAAGCAGGCAATGAGGCCCCAGGCCTGCAAGGGTCACTTGTCCTCTCATGGCCTCAGGCCCAGGGCCAGCAGCCATGGCCAAAGTGCTGCCCAAGTAAGCTCTGGCAGGGCTGTCTTGCAGCTGCTGCCCATCCCTGTGCCCTGTGCAGCCCAGGCTGTCCCACGGTGTCCCTGCCCTGCGCCTCTGTCCCTGCAGGCTGTCGGCATCCCCCGGCTGCCCCACCTGGCTGGGCCCTTCCTTTGCTGACAGCTCTGCCTCCTGCCTGCCTCTGCCTGCCCACACCGAGCCTGGGGCTGCTCCAGGCTCGTGCTTGGGGACGTGCTGCACCACAGCCCTGCCCTGCCAGGGAAATTCCTTTCTCCTGGTGCCAGTCTGGGCCTCCCCAGCTGCCCTTGGTGCTAATATGTCTTCTTCAGGCTCATTCCCACTATGAAGAAAAAGCTCCAGACTCTCTGAAACCACCCTTCCATCCCTCCCAGGCTATTCCTGTTTAGTCCTCAGTCTCTACCCCACTGTCCCCAGAGCTATCAGCCTCTCCCTGGTGCTTATCTGATGAGGCCTCCAAACCCCATCTTGGGAGGTTTTTGGGTCCTCTCCAAGACCTGTGAAAATGGAAAAATAGCAGTTAAAGGATTTTTCTCCTAAATCTTGCAGTGACAGAACAAGGGTCAATATCTTTAAAATGAATGAGGGTGGATTTAGATTTGGTAGAAGGAGGAAATCTTTTATAGTTATGAGAAAGGCACAAAGCTGCAAGTGTATTTCCAGAGAAAGGGATGCCCCATCACAGGAACTGTCTAAGATCCTTTGCTGCCAAGGTGCCTTTGGTGCCTCAGGCTCTCCCTGTCACAGCTCCCAGCACGGTGCTCTGCCCTTGTGCCCGAGCCCTTCCCTGTGCTGGGGCTGGCCAGGGGCTTTTCCTGCAGCGAGACCTGCCCTGCTCATGGCACAGGAAAGGCAGTTCCTGCTGGAGCAGGAGGCTCTGCCTGCAATGGGCCCCAACAACCCCAGCAAGGCCCTGTTGACTTCAAAACTGTGGCCTAGAGGACTATATTCCAATAATTGTTATAGCTCCTGAACTGTGGAGTAAATAACTGTGCTGATGATCTTTCCATCTGATCATGATCAGAATAAGCCAGAGACATATTTATATAAATTAATCTGGGATTCTATCATTAATCCTGCGTGACAAATTGTGTTGAAGTTGAATTCCACCTGTTCAATCCTTTACATCTTTGACAAAGACTGGGGCTGGGATTGGATCCAGCCAGTCCCAGTCTCCTCTCTTAGAAGGAATTTTAGAAGTCTACAGGCCCTGCAGGGGTTTGAGGAACCATGGTGGCTACGGGGTGTCATTTCTTCACCTCATGACTCATCAGAAGTTTCTCCAATAAAGAAATCAAGCTTTTGCCTGAAGCTCCCTCTGGTGCCCATGACAGGAACCCCTGTGAGTGTCTGGGACATCTCAGCTCTTTGGCAGCCTGGGGACTCCTGGGATGTCACCATGGAGCCCCTGTGAGTGCCTGTGACAGATCGGTGCCTTTGCAGCCCAAGGTCCCCTGGGATGTCACCATGGAATGGCTGTGACTGCCTCTGACCACAGGGCTCTTTACCATCCCAGAAAGCCCTGGGAGGTGTCCATGGAGCCCCTGTCTGTGCCTGTGACATTCCAGCTCTGGAACAGCCTGGAGACCCTTAGAAAGTCCCCATGGAACCCCTCTGAGGGCCTGTGACAAATCTGATCCTTAGCAGGCAACCATCACCAGGACCCCTGTTTCTATGGTCAGTATCCATGGCAACCATTACCAGCCCCCTGTTGCTATGGTAAGTTTCCATGGCAACCATCACCAGGACCCTGTTGCTATGGCCAGTTTCCATGGCAATCATCACCAGCCCCCTGTTGCTATGGTCAGTCCCTTGGCAGCTCCATGGAGACCCCATGCCAGGGGTGGTTGCCATGGACACCAACTCAAGCCTGCAGCCAGAGCTCGTTGCCATGGCAACCATTGGCAGTCCCATCCCCAGGCTCATGGGATCCCAGAGCCACAGAATTGGCTGAGCTGGGAGGGACCCATCAGGATCCTCCAGTCCAACTGCTGGCCCTGCACAGGACACCCCAACAATGCCAGCCTGGGCCTGGCAGCGCTGTCCAAACGCTGCTGCAGCTCTGAGAGCCCTGGAGCTGGGACCCTTCCCTGGGGAGCTTGGGCAGGGCCCCAGCAGCCTCTGGGCAAAAACCTTTTCCTGACATCCAACCTGAGCATGCCCCGACTCAGCTGCAGCCGTTCCCTCCACTCCTGTCCCTGGACACCAGAGGGAAGAGGTTCCCACAGCCCCAGCCAGGGACCCGCTCCCAAGGCTGTTGCCATGGCCACCAGGGCTGGGACCAGCTGGGATGCTCGGTTTCCACAGGCCGGGGTTCAGGAATAGGGTACCCCAGTTTTCTGCTCCGACTAAAACCACACTGCCCTCCCACCTCTTGTGGAAAGAACAAAAGGCAAAGATCCTGGGCTGGGATAAAAACCATTTATTGGGAACAGCAACGAGATAAGGAACAAAAAGGAACAAAAACAATATTGATAACAGAAGGGATAAGTGAAACTATTTGCAGAGAAAACTAAAACATCAACAATTGGCTCTTCACGGCAATGTATTTCCTCCTGTCTGCAAAGGACACCCTTCTCCCTGGGGTGAGAAAGAGTCCCTTTCCTGCCCCGGGCAATGTTCTGAGGTAGGAGTAAATGTAATGACAGGGCCATGGCCAGACCCTCATGTTCTTCCATCCCACATCATGTCATTGGCAGGGGCAGGAAAAGGGACAGGTGTCCTCCTTGCATGGATCATGGGGAACATGCATCACCAGGGCTGTTTCCAATATGGGTCCTCCAATGAAGGATGAAGCTGGAGCTGGGCATGAAGCTCTTCTGCTGTTGGGGCACTGATAAAACGTCCCTTACCGGTGCTTCCATTCGTGACTGGTCAAGTCAGAGCGCTGGGTGAAACTCTTCCCACACTGAGGACACTCGAAGGGCCTCTCCCCTGTGTGGATGCGCTGGTGCCTGATGAGGGTGAACTTATGCTTGAATCCCTTCCCACAGTCAGGGCAGCGGAAGGGCCTCTCCTCTGTGTGAATCCGCTCATGCAGGCGGAGATTTGAGCTGGTCTGAAACCTCTTCCCACAGGTGGGGCACTCATAGGGCCTCTCCCCAGTGTGGATGCGCTGGTGGATGATGAGGTGGGACTTGCGCTTGAAGCCCTTCCCACACTCAGGGCAGCAGAAAGGCCTCTCCCCAGTGTGAATGAGCTGGTGCCTGAGGAGATCAGAGCTTGTCTGAAAGCTCTTCTGGCACTCGGGACACTCGTAGGGCCTCTCCCCGGTGTGGATGCGTTGGTGGGTCACAAGGGTGGACCTGTAGCTGAAGCCCTTCCCACACTCCCCACACTCGTAGGGCCATTCCCCAGTGTGGATCATCTGGTGGCAGATCAGGACGCTGTGCTGCCTGAAGCTCTTCCCACACTCTGAGCACTTGTAGGGCTTCTCCCCATCATGAAGCCGATCACGAACCACCAGCTCTGAGCTCTGGCTGAAGCTTTCTCCACTTTCCTGACTCAGGGTGGGTCTTTCCTCCTCAGCGCACCTTGGGCTGGGTTTGGAGCCCCTCTTCCTGTGGAATCTCCGGGAATTATCCTCCCCATTGAATTCCTGTGTCATGGAGCTGCTCAAAATGGCCTCTTCCTCCACGTTCTGCCGTGGGGATTTGCCCTCCCTGGTCTCCATCCTCAGCTCCTTCTCTGGGGGAGGAAGGACAAGGAGAGGATGGGATTTGCCCCCATGCCAGAGGGAAGGGAAAGGAGATCCTCCGAGTGCATCTCCGGTAGGATGGAGTTGGCAGCAGGGTTGTCCTGCAGCCGGGGGCTGTGCTGGGCTGGGAGATGGAGCAGAAGAGAGGGGGAAAGGGGCACTGACTTCCTCCTCACCTGCCTGGGTGTGCTGGGGCATCTTCCTCTTCCTCGCAGTCTCTCCCTCCATCTGGCTAAGTTTTAGGAATGGAAAATCCTGTTTTGGGAGGAAAACAAGGAATGAGCACACTAAATTTTGCACCGGATTGAAGGCAAACTTAGGGGAGAGTCTAAGTCAGAATTCCAATTCAAAAACAAAATTAGGATCAAGGCAATGATACAGAAAAACTGCCTTAAACTCACAGAGTCAGGATATAACCTGACACCCTCTTGGTCAGGGTGGTGCCAGCCGTCCCATTAAATGGTGGCTGCAGTCCTGTTGGAATGATGAATGTGATTCTGTCAAAGCAGTGATGCTGTAGAAAGGTCTGGTCTTCCTCCAAAGGTCCAGTGGTGGTTATGGAGCTCTTGTCCTCTGGGAATCCAGTAGGCAAGGTGCTGCTGGTGTTGCCAGCCTCAGCTTATATCCAGGTAGGAATGCTTGGATCCTCCCCCTGGGCGGAGCATCCCACAATGGGATGATGGAATTTTATCAGTGCTGCAGAGACACTCAATGGCCCATTCACAGAAGATATCTCCCCTGGAGGGCGTTATCAGGGCTGAGTCATGGAAGAGATAAAGAACACTGCCCCACCTGTTTATAGCAGTTGATGGAGATGGTGATTGAAAACATGCATTTGGTTACATCTTGCATGGCAACTTGAAACAGTGGGGTAATCCCTGCTCAGGGGGTGAACACCACCCCCCTTACCCAAACTGTATCAGGTGTAAAACCCCCACCCTGGGAAGGCCACACACACAGGGGGCAATGTCACACTTGCCCTGCCCCAGGGGAGGTCTCTGTCCCTTGTCACTCTCTTTCACAGGCTGGGGGCTTTGCCAAATGTTAGAATAATTTTTCTGTTTGTCCCTGTCACTTTGTGACAGCTACACAGAGCTTCCCCTTCCTTTTTATAATCCGTATTGGGCCTAATTTCGACTTTTCTTTCATCAGAATGTGCCAGCAGCTGAGCTGGAGCTGTGCAGGACCAATGGAATTTGGATTTGCCACAAAATAGCTTCTATTGTAAATTTATAAAATTTTGGGATTTGTTTGCCTTTCCATCCCAAGTGACTAGTGGGAAAAGCAAATTCAAAGTATTTTATCTAAGATTAATTTTGATTTCTGACAAGAAACAACATTACTTTGTCCAATGCCCAGGGTTGATCTAGGAGCCTCTGTTTCTCTCAGCCTGGGGTGTGCTTTGGGAGGTTTTACCCCGTCCCAGACCATTCCCTAGGGGGTTTGTCCCTGTCCCTGTCACCCCAGGCCATTCCCCAGGGGGGTCCCTGTCCCTGTCACCCCAGGCCATTCCCCAGGGGGTCTCCATTTTTCTCACCCCAGGGAATGCCTGGGGGGTCTCCCTCCCTCCCACCCATCTGCCAGGGGGTGCTCGGGGAAGTCTCTGTCCCTCTCAGCCCAGGCGATCCTCGGGGGTCTCTGTCCCCTCACCCTGGGGGATGCTCGGGGGGTCTCCATCCCTCTGGCCTCAGGCAATGCCTCTGCAGGGCTGGGGACCAGGGGCTCTGTGTCCCTCTCACCGCTGAGGGTGCTCGGGGCTGGGGGGGCTCTCCGACCTTCTCACCCCTGGGGAGGCCGGGGGGGTCTCTGTCCCTCTCAGCCCTGGTGTGACCCCACCCAAACATCATCGGGATCAGAGGGACAGAGACACCCCCAAAGCCCCAGAAGGGCTGAACTTGTGGATGGAAATGCTGAGCTGCCCTTTTCTTCTGGTGCCTCCTCCTCTCCTCAGCTGAGGATGTCAAACTCCCCAGGAGCAGGAAAATCCCCATTCCCTGTTTCCTTGTAGCTGCAGCCTGGAACATCCACTCAGAGTGAAGAATTTTCTGATAGCTCTGCTGAATGACAATGGCAAGAGGTTTGTGAGAATGGGAAGAAATTCTGGTTTGATAGTAAATAAAATGTGCAAAATTATTTCCTTCTGACATATTCCTTTTCAGTCAGTTCTGGTCTGTTTTCAGAGTGCCACCTTCTCAGCTGACTGTGTTTGTGCCCTCCTTTCTCTCCTGCCTTTCTTTGCCTGCTCTGTTTCTCTCTCAGTGTCTCCCTTGACCCAGGGCAGCTCCCACCAAAGACCCTGCCCTGATTTAATTCCCAATCCAGGACCTACAACAACCATGGGTGAAGATATGAAGGCTGGCAGTGAAATATCACTGTAGGATCTTGCCCCACTTGGCTTTTGGCTCCTTCTTGAGAGCTTTTCCTTCCAGGGCAGGAACATCTTTTGCTGGCAGGAAACTGGAATTCCAGCCACTGGGAGTGTGTGCCATGCATCCCAGAGGGGCATTCCTGAGGCTTCCAGGACACAGGGAATGGGGATTTTCCTGTTTCTGGTGAGTTTGACATCCTTGCCAAAGGAGAGGAGGAGGCACTAGAAGAAAAGGGCAGCTGGGCTTCATCTTTCCACTTGAATTAGGTGGGGGGGAAATCTCTCCTCCTGTCTGCAGCTGCTTCAACAGGGATGTGACAGCTGATCCCAGAGCCCCAGGGGTCAAAGTCAGGGCTGCCCTCAGGGAATGCTCACCTCCTATTGAGGTGGGAGCATGGGAGCACCTGGATCATGGAGCACCCAGCTGCCCCCCATGTGTGGAGGTGCCCGAGGAGGGCTGGGATGATGCCAGTGACATCCTGCAGTGACATCCCCCCTGTCCTGTTCTGGGTGAGCTCAGTCCAAAACCTGGCTCTGATTCTGGTCTCAATCTCACTCCATCTTTAGACACACTCACAGTTTTGTATTTAATCTCATCCCAGTCCCAGACTCGTCTAGCCCCAGACCCAATCCCAACCCCAGCCCTAAAGCCAATCCCATGTCTAGCCTTAACCCCAATCCCAGCTCTAATCCAAATCTCAGACCCAACTCCAAGCCCAGCCCCAATTCCAGCCCCTTCCTAAATCCTCAGCCCCAAACCAAATCCCAGGTTCAGCCCTTCTGGGGGTTTGGGGGTGTCTCTGTCCCTCTGACCCCGATGATGTTTGGGTGGGGTCACAGCAGGGCTGAGAGGGACAGAGACCCCCCCGGCCTCCCCAGGGGTGAGAAGGTGGGAGAGTCCCCCCAGCCCCGAGCACCCTCAGCGGTGAGAGGGACACAGAGCCCCTGGTCCCCAGCCCTGCAGAGGCATTGCCTGAGGCCAGAGGGATGGAGACCCCCCGAGCATCCCCCAGGGTGAGGGGACAGAGACCCCCCGAGCATCCCCTGGGCTGAGAGGGACAGAGACTTCCCCGAGCACCCCCTGGCAGATGGGTGGGAGGGAGGGAGACCCCCCCAGGCATTCCCTGGGGTGAGAAAAATGGAGACCCCCTGGGGAATGGCCTGGGGTGACAGGGACAGGGACAATCACAAAAAATTCCTCCTGAGCGTTCCCCAGGGCAAGAGGCACAGAGACCCCTTGAGCATCCCCAGGGCACTGGACAAAATAAACTAGGCAGAAATCAAACTTAATCCTACATAAAATACTTTGACGAATATTTGATTTTCCCAAGAATTACATGTGATGGAAATACAAACAAATCCCAAACAGGAATAAACTGACAATAGAAGAAATTCTGTGGCAATTCCACGTTTCATTGGTTCCTGCACAGCTCCAGCTCAGCTGCTAGCAGGTTCCAATGAAATAAAAGCAGAAATTAGGCCTAATACAGATTATTAAAAGGAAGGGGAAACTCTGTGTAGCTGTCACAAAGCTGACAGGGATGTAGAGAATAATGATTCTCACATTTGGCAAAGAACGCAATCCTGTGAATTCAAGAGTTATTTGGGAATTTAACTACTTGAGCTGGGCTTTTTGTGGGATTTATAGCAGCCTTGTGTTCCTCACCATGGGGTGAATGAACCTTGTCAGTCTCGCTGGTAACATTTTCTCCCTTTCCTCCAGTGATTTTAACAAACTTTTCTAGGAAGGACAAGAAAATATTTTCTTTTTCACTGACCACTCACAACAGCCATTTTCCTCATCATTTCTCCCATAAGTTCCCCGAGAGGAAGTAGGGACTGTGTCCAAGTTCCTCATCAGAGAAGGGAACCATTCTCTTGTCAAAGGCACTTGGAGTCAGACAACAGTGCCCTGAATTCACTGTGCCAAAATAATGTCACAGTCTGGTTACTCAAATTGTTATAGAGATTCCTCTGCCCAATTAAGGTGCTAATGAGGCCACATCCAAAGTGTACTTTATTGAAGAGTAAATGTGAGGTAGAGAGAGAGATGGAAAGAAAGAGAAAAGGGGAGAGAGCAATGGAGTGACAAGGGACAGAGACCTTCCCTGGAGCAGGGCAAGTGTGACATTATCTCCTGTGTGTGTGACCTTCCCAGGGTGGGGGTTTTACACCTGATCCAGTTTGGGTAAGGGGGGTGGTGTTCACCCCCTGAGCAGGGATTACCCCACTGTTTCAGGTTGCCATGCAAGATGTAACCAAATGCATGTTTTCAATCCCCATCTTCATCAACTGCTATAAAAAGGTGGGGCAGTGTTCTTTATCTCTTCCATGACTCAGCCCTGATAACGCCCTCCAGGGGAGATATCTTCTGTGAATGGGCCATTGAGTGTCTCTGCAGCACTGATAAAATTCCATCATCCCATTGCGGGATGCTCCACCCAGGGGG
>NW_027428381.1:0-72553 GCF_047830755.1 Zonotrichia albicollis | reverse complement strand
TGGAATTTTGGGGTCTTTGTGGTGGTTTTGGGGAGAATTTTGGGGTCTTTGGGGCAGGTTTGGGGTCCCTGGGGTGGTTTTGTGTCTCTGAGCAGGAATTTTGGGATCTTTCTGGTGGTTTTGGGGGGAATTTTGGGGTCTTTAGAGGGAATTTTTGGGGAATTTTTGGGGTTCTCTCCCATTATGGGGAGGGGTCCCATAACAATTTCTCCCCCCCCCCTCCCCAGGCCCCCCCATCGCGGCCGTGCCCATCCCCAACCCCGACATCACCCCCAGCCGCTACCGGGGGCTGCCCAGCCCCCCCTCGGGACCCCCGCCCGCCTCGGGACCCCCCCCCAGCGCCGGGACCCCCCCCGGGGGGGAGAACAAAAAGGGGAGGGGGGGGGCGCAAGAAAATCTCCAAGGCCGATATCGGGGTGCCCTCCGGATTCAAGTGGGTCTGGGGGGGAAATATGGGGTCTGGGGTCTCTGGGGGGATTTGGGTGGGGGGATTTGGGGTGTGGGGGGATTTTGGGTGTGGGGGTTTTGGGGGATTTGGGGAGGTTTGGGGGATTTTGGGTGGGGGGATTTTGGGTCTGGGGGGGCTTGGGGGGTTTTTGGGGGATTTGGGGTCTCTGGGGGGATTTTGGGTGGGGGGATTTGGGGGGGATTTGGGGTCTGGGGGGTTTGGGGTTTCTGGGGGGGATTTTGGGTGGGGGGATTTGGGGGATTTGGGGGGGGTTTGGGGGGATTTGGGGGGGATTTGGGGTATGGGGGTTTTGGGGGATTTGGGGAGGTTTGGGGGATTTTGGGTGGGGGGATTTGGGGTGTGGGGGAATTTTGGGTGGGGGGATTTGGGGTTTGGGGATGGGATTTGGGGGATTTGCGGGGATTTGGGGGATTTTGGGTGGGGGATTTGGGGGGATTTGGGGGGGGTCTCTGGGGGGGATTTTGGGATGGGGGTTTTGGGGGATTTGGGGTCTCTGGGGGGGATTTTGGGTGGGGGGATTTGGGGGGTTTGGGGGGATTTGGGGGGGATTTGGGGTCTGGGGGGATTTGGGGGTTTGGGGGATTTGGGGTGGGGGGATTTGGGGGGGGGTTTGGGGGGATTTGGGGTCTCTGGGGGGGATTTTGGGTGGGGGGATTTTGGGTCTGGGGGGTTTGGGGTCTCTGGGGGGGGTTTGGGGGGATTGGGGGGGTCTCTGGGGGGATTTGGGGGATTTGGGGTGTGGGGGGGATTTGGGTGGGGGGGATTTGGGGGATGTGGGGTATGGGGGATTTGGGGGATTTTGGGGTCTCTGGGGGGATTTTGGGTGGGGGGATTTGAGGGGGTTTGGGGGGATTTGGGGGATTTTGAAATCTCGGGGGGGGTTTGGGGGGATTTGGGGTCTGGGGGTTTTGGGGGATTTGGGGAGGTTTGGGGGGATTTTGGATGGGGGGATTTGGGGTCTGGGGGGTTTGGGGTTTCTGGGGGGGATTTTGGGTGTGGGGGAATTTGGGGATTTGGGGGATTTGGGGGATTTGGGGTGTGGGGGGATTTTGGGATGGGGTTTTGGGGATTTGGGGTCTCTGGGGGGGATTTGGGTGGGGGGGATTTGAGGTCTGGGGGGGTTTGGGGTTTCTGGGGAAATTTGGGGTCTCTGGGGGGATTTTGGGTGGGGGGATTTGGGGGATTTGGGGTATGGGGGATTTTGGGTCTGGGGGGTTTGGGTTTCTGGGGGGAATTTGGGGTCTCTGGGGGGATTTTGGGTGGGGGAATTTGGGAGATTTGGGGGGTTTGGGGTCTCTTGGGGATTTTTGGGGTGGGGGGATTTGGGGGATGTGGGGTATGGGGGTTTTGGGGGATTTGGGGTCTCTGGGGGGATTTGGGGGGATTTTGGATGGGGGGATTTGGGGGGGATTTGGGGTCTGGGGGGGTTTGGGGTTTCTGGGGGGGATTTTGGGTGTGGGGGAATTTGGGGTGGGGGGGATTTGGGGTCTCTGGGGGGGATTTGGGGGGGTTGGGGTCTCTGGGGGGGTTTGGGGGGATTGGGGGGGTCTCTAGGGGGATTTTGGGTGGGGGGATTTGGGGTTTGGGGTCTCTTGGGGGATTTGGGGGTTTTGGGGGATTTGGGGTCTCTGGGAGGGATTTTGGGTGGGGGGATTTTGGGTTGGGGAGATTTGGGGTCTGGGGGGGGTGGGGTTTCTGGGGGGGATTTGGGGTTTGGGGGATTTTGGGGGATTTGGGGGGGTTTGGGGTTTCTGGGGGATTTTGGGTGGGGGGATTTGGGGGATTTGGGGGGATTTGGGGTTTGGGGGGATTTTGGGTGTGGGGGAATTTGGGGTGGGGGGATTTGGGGGATTTGGGGGGATTTGGGGTTTCTGGGGGGATTTGGGGTCTGGGGGGTTTGGGGTCTCTGGGGGGATTTTGGGTGGGGGATTTTGGGTCTGGGGGGGTTTGGGGTTTGTGGGGGGGATTTTGGGTGTGGGGGAATTTGGGGTGGGGGGATTTGGGGGGATTTGGGGTCTCTGGGGGGATTTGGGGTGGGGGGATTTGGGGGATTTGGGGTCTCTGGGGGGATTTGGGTGGGGGGATTTGGGGGATGTGGGGTATGGGTGATTTTGGGGTCAGGCAGTTTGGGGGGATCTGGGGAGGATTTGGGGACTGGGGGATTTGGGGGGGGTTGGGGGATTTGGGTCTCTGGGGGGATTTGGGGATTTGGGGGGGGGTTTGGGGGGATTTGGGTGGGGGGGATTTGGGGGATTTGGGGGGATTTGGGGTGTGGGGGAATTTGGGGGGGTTTGGGGGGATTTGGGGTCTCTGGGGGGATTTTGGGTGGGGGGATTTTGGGTCTGGGGGGTTTGGGGTTCTGGGGGGTATTTGGGGTTTGGGGGATTTTGGGGGATTTGGGGGGATTTTGGGTCTCTGGGGGGGGGGTTTGGGGGTTTGGGGGGATTTTGGGTGGGGGGTTTTGGGGGATTTGGGGTCTCTTGGGGGATTTTTGGGGTGGGGGGGATTTGGGGTTTATGGGGTTCAGGGTGGGGGTCTCCACCCGTGTCCCCTCCCCCTCCCCCAGGCACGTCGGTCACATCGGGTGGGACCCCAATGGTGGCTTTGATGTAGGTGACACCCCCCCCCAGGGACAGGGGGGGACAGAGGGGACAGTGGGGACAATGGGGGACATTGGGGACAGTGGGGACAATGGGGACATTGGGGACAGGGGGGACAGTGGGGGAGTGTGACAGTGACCCTGTGGGGTGACACTGACCCCTCAGTGTGTGACACTGACCCCTCAATGTGGACACTGACCCTCAGTGTGTGACAGTGACCCCTCAGTGTGTGACACTGACCCCTCAGTGTGTGACACTGACCCTGTCAGGGGGTGACAGTGACCCAAGGGAGGGTGCCACTGACCCCTCAGTGTGTGACACTGACCTTGTGGGGTGGCACTGACCCCTCAATGTGTGACACTGACCCTGTGGGGTGACACTTAGCCCTCAATGTGTCCCTGTCCCTGTGGGGTGACACTGACCCTCAGTGTGTGACACTGACCCCTCAGTGTGACACTGACCCTCAACGTGTCCCTGTCCCTGTGGGGTGACACTGACCCTCAGTGTGTCCCTGTCCCTGTCCCTGTCCCTGTCCCTGTCCCTGTGGGGTAACACTGACCCCTCAATGTGACATTGACCCCTCAGCGTGTCCCTGTCCCTGTCCCTGTCCCTGTCCCTGTCCCTGTGGGGTAACACTGACCCCTCAATGTGACACTGACCCCTCAGTGTGACACGGTAACACTGACCCCTCAATGTGACACTGACCCCTCAGTGTGACACTGTCCCTGTCCCTGTCCCTGTCCCAGCTGGCCGCCCTGGACCCCGCCCTGCGGTCACTGCTGTCCCATGGGGTGACACTGACCCTGTGGGGTGACACTGACCCCTCAGTGTGACACTGACCCTCAGTGTGACACTGACCCCTCAGCGTGTCCCTGTCCCTGTGGGGTGACACTGACCCTCAGTGTGACACTGACCCTCAGTGTGTGACACTGACCCCTCAGTGTGACACTGACCCTCAGCCTGTCCCTGTCCCTGTGGGGTGACACTGACCCCTCAGTGTGACACTGACCCCTCAGTGTGACACTGACCCTCAGCCTGTCCCTGTCCCTGTGGGGTGACACTGACCCCTCAGTGTGACAGTGACCCCTCAGTGTGTGACACTGACCCTCAGCGTGTCCCTGTCCCTGTCCCTGTCCCAGCTGGCCGCCCTGGACCCCGCCCTGCGCTCGCTCTTCGCCCAGGCCGGGGTCAGCGAGCGCCACTTGGCTGACGCCGAGACCTCGCGGCTGATCCACGACTTCATCGAGCGCCGCGGGGGCCTGGAGGCCGTGCGGCAGGAGATGGGCACGCAGGGTGGGCACACCTGGGGATACACCTGGGGATACACCTGGGGATACCTGGGGACAGCCACCGGCACACCTGGGGACACAGCTGGGCACACCTGGGGACAGCCACGGGCACACCTGGGGACACAGCTGGGCACACCTGGGGACAGCCACGGGCACACCTGGGAACAGCCATGGGGCCTGGAGGCCGTGCGGCAGGAGATGGGCACGCAGGGTGGGCACACACCTGGGCACCTGGGGGTACCTGGGGACACACCTGGGCACACCTGGTCACCTTGGGACACACCTGGGGACACACCTGGGCACCTGGGGATACACCTGGGGACAGCCACGGGGCCTGCACGTGCGTGAGGAGATGGGCACGCAGGGTGGGCACACACCTGGCACACCTGGGGATACACCTGGCACACCTGGAGACACACCTGGGGGTACCTGGGCACCCAGGGGTACCGGGGAGGGACATTAGGATGGGGCTGGGCACAGCTGGGGGACAGCTGGGGGAACATGGGCACACCTGGGAGGGACCTGGGGGCACCTGGGCACACCGGGCACACCTGGGGACACTTGGGGACAGCTGGGAGGCACCTGGGGATACCTGGGCACACCTGAGGGTGGGGCTGGGCACACCTGGGGCACACCTGGGCACACACCTGGGCACACCTGAGGGTGGGGCTGGGCACACCTGGGCACACCTGGGGGTGGGGCTGGGCACACCTGGGCACACCCCGAGGGTCTCCGTGCCCCCCCCCGTGCCCTCTCTGACCCCTCCCCCTTTTCTCTCTCTCCCCCCCAGGGCCGCCCCCTCCCCCCCCCGGGCCGTGCCAGCCCCGCCCCTCCCCCCGCCCCTCCCCCCTCCTCCGGCCGCTCCCGCTCGGGGCTCCCGGCCCCGCCCCCACCCCGCGCTGGCCCCGCCCCTCCTCCGGCTCCGCCCCCTCCGCGAGGCCCCGCCCCTCCCCCGCGAGGCTCCGCCCCCTCCGGAGCGGCCGCTCCGCCCCCTCCCCCGCCTCCGCCGCCCCCTCCTCCATCCGGGGGCGCCCCCCCCGCGACCCCTTCGGGCCGGGGGGCGCTGCTGGACCAGATCCGCCAGGGGGTGACGCTCAACAAGGTGGGGACCCCAAAAATGGGGAGGGGGACCCCAAAAATGGGAGGGTGGGACCTTAAAATGAGGGGGGGGGAGGCCAAATTGGGGTTTGGGGGGCACCAAAAATGAGGGGGTGGGGGCTCAAAAATGGGGGGAGAGAGCCCAAAAATTGGGGGGGTTGGGGAACCCAAAAATGGAGAGGGGGGGGTCCAAAAATTGTGTGGGACCCCAAAAATGGGGGATGGCAGGTCAAAAATGGGGAGGGGGACCTAAAATGGAGGGATGGGACCCTAAAAATGGGGGGAACCCCAAAAAGAGGGATTGGGACCCCCGGGGTGGGGGCATGAAGCTTCTGGTGGGGGTCTGGGACCCCAAAATCAGCAATGGGACCCCTGAAAATGAGAGTAGGACCCCCCAAAAAGGGCTGGGACCCCAAAATTGGGGGGTGGGCCCCAAAGTTGGGGGGTTGGACCCCAAAATCGGGGGCTGGGGTCTCAAAATGAGGGGGTGGGATGCTCTAGGAGGGGGTCGGGGGTCCAAGGGGGGGGTCCCGTGACCTTTGGGGGACCCCATGGGGTGGGGGAGGGGCTGTTAGATGCCCGGTTTTTTTGGGTGGGGGGTCCCGTTATCATTTCTTGTGGGGGGGGGTCCTGCCTGATCCCTCCCCTTGTGCCTCCCCCTCCTCCTCCCCCAGACCCCTGAGACCCCCGAGGTGGCGCGGGTCCCGGGGCTGGGGGGCTCGTGGGGGCTCTGATGGACGTGATGCAGAAACGGAGCCGCGTCATCCATTCCTCGGGTGAGACCCCTCCCCAAAAAAACCCCTAAACCCCCCCAAAAAAACCCCAAACCCCCCCAAAAAAACCCCTCCCCATTTTTCACCCCTCCCCAGATGAAGGCTCGGCCAGCGAGGAGGAAGAGGATGATGATGAATGGGACGATTGAGACCCCTCCCCACGCTCCTCCCCCCCCGCTTCTAAGGACGCCCCCAGACCCAAAATTTGCCCCCGCACCTCCCCCACCCTCTGTGTGCCCCACCCCCAGCTCGGGGGGGGAGGGGCCCCGATTTTTCCTGCCCCTCTCCCCCCCTTTTCCATTCAATCCCCTCCCCCAACCCCGCAGGTGCCAAATAAACGCAGGAGTCACGTGACCACTCGCCTCGCTAATTAATTAATAAATAAATAATTACCGTTTAATGAACCGGCTCGAGGAGGGGGAGCGGGAATGGGGGGAGGCTCTCAGGGATCCCGGAGCTTGCCGCCGTTATAAACCGGGAAAAACCGCGGGGAAAATGGGGAAAAAGCGGCGGAATTCGGGATCGGCGGCATGCGCGGGGGATGCTGGGAGCGGTATGCAAATCAGGCAGCGCCGCGGCCAATGGAAATCTGTCAATTCGCGCCAGTATGTAAATGAGGCCTCGCGGGCGCTGCTGGGAGGGATATGCAAATTTACCGACCAGACCACCAATGGCGGGATCAGATATTATGCAAATTAAGCAGCGCGGCGGCCAATAGAGGACGGGCGGGTAGCTGTCAGTATGCAAATAAATCACGGCGCCAGCCAATGGAAGGCAGGCAGCCAGCTGTCAGTATGCAAATCAGCTTCGGGTTCAGCCAATAGACGCTGGGCGCGGGCGGAGGAAGCCCCGCCCCTCGCTCTGCCCGCCGGGCGGAAGCGGCGCCAGAGAAAAAAAGGGAAAAGGCGGAAAAAGACAAAAAAAAAGCGGCGGCGCTGAAAATGGCGGAAAATTTAAAAGGTGGCGCGAGCGGGGCGGGCCCGAGGGGTCTCCGAGGGAGCATGAGGGGGAAATCAGGGGCGGGGGGGGCGCTCTGAGGGGACGGCGCCGCTTCCCGCGCGCGACCGTTGGCGCCTGAGGGGACGGGGGGGGAGAAAAAGTGGCGGGAACGCTCTGAGGGGGGGGCGGGGAGCGTGTGAGGGAAAGGGGGGGGCGCTGTCCTGTCCCCAAATTCTCCTCCTCAGTGTCCCCTCACCCACCTGGTGTCCATCCCCCGGAGTGCCCCGTGTTGTCGCTGTCGTGTGGTCGCGACAGAGCGAGCGGTGTGGGCTGGGCTGGGCTGGGCTGGGCTGGGCAGGGCAGGGCGGGCTGAGGGGGGCGGCTGTGTGAGGTGAGAGGGGGATTTGGTGTCACCTGTCCCCTCACGGCCCCCGCCTTGGTGTGTCCCCTCCCAGCGGTGACACGCCCAGGGTTTTCCATGTGGTGTCTGTCGCGACAGAGCCAGCGGTGTGGGCTGGGCTGGGCTGGGCTGGGCAGGGAAGGAGAAGGCAGGGCGGGCCCAGGGGTGGTCTGTGGTGACCCTTGTCCCCTCACGTCGTCCCCCGGTGTGTCCTTAGCCTTCGGTGACACCCGCAGGGTTTTCCATGTGGTGTCTGTCGCGACAGAGCCAGCCGTGTGGGCTGGGCTGGGCTGGGCAGGGCGGGCCCGGGGGGGTCTGTGGTGTCACCTGTCCCCTCACGTTGTCCCTCGGTCTGTCCCCTCCCCCGGTGACAATCCGCAGAGTGCTCCATGTGCTGCCTGTCGCGACAGAGCGAGCGGTGCGGGCTGGGCAGGGCAGGGAAGGAGAAGGCAGGGCGGGCCCAGGGAGGTCTGTGGTGACACTTGTCCCCTCACGTTGTCTCCCGGTGTGTCCCTAGCCTTCGGTGACACCCGCAGGGTTTTCCATGTGGTGCCTGTCGCGACAGAGCGAGCGGTGCGGGCTGGGCTGGGCTGGGGGGGGAGGTGGCTGTGGTGTCACCTGTCCCCTCACGTTGTCCCCACCGTCGGTGACAATCCCCAGAGTGCTCCATGTGCTGCTTGTCGCGACAGGCCGAGCTGGGCAGGGCGGGCCCGGGGTGGGGGCTGTGTGAGGGGAGCTGGGGGTCTGTGGTGTCACCTGTCCCCTCACGCTGTCCCCCTCACGTTGTCCCCACCGTCGGTGACAATCCCCAGAGTGCTCCATGTGCTCCATGTCGCGACAGAGCGAGCGGTGCGGGCCGGGCTGAGCAGGGCAGGGCGGGCCCGGGGGGTGGGGGCTGTGTGAGGGGAGCTGGGGGTCTGTGGTGTCACCTGTCCCCTCACGTTGTCCCCACCGTCGGTGACAATCCGCAGAGTGCTCCGTGTGCTGCCTGTCGCCGTGGTCGCAGCTGCAGGAGCTGTGCCGGCTGCAGCGCCTGCGGTGCCGCGCCCTCGGCGTCACCCGCCGCAACCTCGCCGACTTCGAGGTGGAGCTGCTGTGCGACTACCGGCGAGTGCGGGTGAGTGAGCGCCGCGGGACCCCCGAACTGGGCCCCCTAAACCGGGACCCTCAAACTGGGCCCCCTAAACCGGGACTCCCAAACCGGGACCCCTAAACCGGGACCCCCGAACAGGGACCCCCAAACGGGCCCCCTAAACCGGGACCCCCGAACAGGACCCCCAAACTGGGCCCCTTAAACCGGGACCCCCGAACCGGGACCCCCAAACTGGGTCCCCTAAACCGGGACCCCCGAACCGGGACCCCTAAACCGGGACCCCAAACTGGGCCCCTTAAACCGGGACCCCCGAACCGGGACCCTCAACTGGGACCCCCGAACTGGGCCCCCTAAACTGGGCCCCCTTAACCGGGACCCCTGAACCAGGACCCCAAACTGGGCCCCTAAACCGGGACCCCGAACCGGACCCCCTAAACCGGGACCCTCAAACCGGGACCCCCAAACTGGGCCCCCTAAACCGGGACCCCCAAACCGGGACCCCCGAACCGGGACCCCCAAACTGGGCCCCCTAAACCGGGACCCCCGAACCGGGACCCCCGAACCGGGACCCTCAAACTGGGCCCCCTAAACCGGGACCCCCGAACCGGGACCCCCAGACAGCGGGACCCCTAAACCGGGACCCCCCACAGACACCAGGAACTCACCCAGGACTCCCAAACTGGGACCCCTAAACTGGGACCCACAGACAGCAGGACCCCCAAACAGGACCCCCCCCCACAGACACCGGGAACCCACCAGGGACCCCCAAATTGGGACCCCACAGACAGCAGGACCCTGAACTGGGACCCCCAAACTGGGACCCCACAGACACTGGGAACTCACCCGGGACCCCCAAACTGGGAAGTGACCCCTCAAGAACTTCTGACCCTGTTAGGCCCCAAAGGGCCTCTGGACATTGGGGTCACTCTGGGACCCCCCCTGACCCCATGAGACCCCTGGGTGCCCCCAAACCCTGAACTCCCCCAGATTCCCTCCTGAACTTAGGAGACCCCACAGAACCTCTGGACATTGGGGTCACTCCAGGACCCCCCTGACCCTGCGAGACCCCAAGGGATCCCCACATTGGGGTCACTCCAGGACCCCCCAGACCTTTTGAGACCCCAGGAGTTTCTGGACATTGGGGTCACTCCAGGACCCCCCTGACCCTATTAGGCCCTACAGGACCCCCACATTGGGGTCACTCCAGGACCCCCCAGACCTTTTGAGACCCCAGGAGTTTCTGGACATTGGGGTCACTCCAGGACCCCCCTGACCCTATTAGGCCCTACAGGACCCCACATTGGGGTCACTCCAGGACCCCCCTGACCTTATGAGACCCCAGGAATCTCTGGACATTGGGGTCACTCAAGGACCCCCCAGACCTTTTGAGACCCCCAGCATCCCCCACGTTCCTGGATCCCTCCTGACCCTGTGAGACCCAAAGGCTCTCCAGACATTGGGGTCACTCCAGGACCCCCCTGACCCTATTAGGCCCTACAGGACCCCCACATTGGGTCACTCCAAGACCCCCAGACCTTGTGAGACCCTCAGAGTCCCCACATTCCTGTGTCCCTCCTGACCTTGTGAGACCCCAAAGGACCCCCAAATTGGGGTCTCTCCAGAATGCCCCAGACCCTTGGGTGCCCCAAACCCTGAGCTCCCCCACATTCCCATGTCCTTCCTGATCCTGTGAGATCCCAATGGGTCTCCGGACATTGGGGTCACTCCAGGACCCCCCAGACCTTATGAAACCCCAGGAGTCTCCGGACATTGGGGTCACTCCAGAACCTTCTGAATCCCCATAGGCATCCCCCAGCCCACCCCCATACCCCAAACCCCCCCTAACCCCCCATTCTCCCCCCACCCCCCACCACAGGACGAGGAGTTCTACCTGGTCAAGTGGCGCGGTTACCCTCCTCTGCCAACACCTGGGAGCCGCGCCGCAACCTGCGCTGCCGTGGGCTGCTGCAGCAGCTGCACGCCGACCTGGCGCGGGCCCCGGGCGGGCCGGTTCGGCCCGGACCCCGCGGGCTGCCCGCCCGCGCCGTGTCCTACCTGGCGCAGAAGGCGGAGCAGCGGCGGGCGCTGCGGCGCTGGGAGCGCCACCTGAACCTCACGCGCAGCCACCGCGGCCGCATCGCCGTGGAGAACGACGTGGACCTGCACGGGCCGCCGCGCGACTTCGTCTACGTCAACGAGTACAAGGTGGGCGCCGGCGTGGCGCTGACCCCTGTAACGGCCGGCTGCGAGTGCCAGGACTGCCTGGCCGAGGCCACGCTGGCCGGCGGCTGCTGCCCGGGCGCCTCGCGCAACAGGTTCGCCTACAACGAGGCCGGGCAGGTGCGCATCCGGGCGGGGCTGCCCATCTACGAGTGCAACTCGCGCTGCCGCTGCGGCGCCGAGTGCCCCAACCGCGTGGTGCAGCGCGGCATCCGCTACGACCTGTGCATCTTCCGCACCGGCGACGGGCGCGGCTGGGGCGTGCGCACGCTGCAGCGCATCCGCAAGAACTCCTTCGTCATGGAGTACGTGGGAGAGGTGAGTGCGCTGTGATACTGTATGAGTGTGTGTGTGACACTGTACAGGTGTGATACAGGTGTGTGTGACACTGTACAGGTGTGTGTGTGTGTGTGTGTGTGTGTGTGTGTGTGTGTGTGTGTGTGTGTGACAGGGCTGGGGCGTGCGCACGCTGCAGCGCATCCGCAAGAACTCCTTCGTCATGGAGTACGTGGGAGAGGTGAGCGGGACAGGTGTGGGACAGGTGTGATACAGGTGTGTGTGACACAGCCCAGGTGTGTGTGACACTGTACAGGTGTGTGTGACACAGCCCAGGTGTGATACAGATGTGTGTTACACAGCACAGGTGTGTGTGACACAGCCCAGGTGTGATACAGGTGTGTGTGACACAGCCCAGGTGTGTGTGACACTGTACAGGTGTGTGTGACATTGTACAGGTGTGTGTGACACAGCCCAGGTGTGATATAGGTGTGTGTGACACAGCACAGGTGTGATACAGGTGTGTGTGACACCGCCCAGGTGTGATACAGGTGTGTGTGACACTGTACAGGTGTGTGTGACACAGCCCAAGTGTGTGTGTGTGTGACAGCCCAGGTGTGTGTGACACAGCCCAGGTGTGTGTGTGTGACACTGTACAGGTGTGTGTGTGTGTAACAGGGCTGGGGCGTGCGCACGCTGCAGCGCATCCGCAAGAACTCCTTCGTCATGGAGTACGTGGGAGAGGTGAGCGGGACAGGTGTGGGACAGGTGTGATACAGGTGTGTGTGACACAGCCCAGGTGTGTGTGACACAGACCAGGTGTGATACAGGTGTGTGTGTGACACAGCCCAGGTGTGTGTGACATTGTACAGGTGTGTGTTACACAGCACAGGTGTGTGTGACACAGCCCAGGTGTGATACAGGTGTGTGTGACACTGTACAGGTGTGTGTGACACAGCACAGGTGTGTGTGACAGGGCTGGGGCGTGCGCACGCTGCAGCGCATCCGCAAGAACTCCTTCGTCATGGAGTACGTGGGAGAGGTGAGCGGGACAGGTGTGGGACAGGTGTGATACAGGTGTGATATAGGTGTGTGTGACACAGCCCAGGTGTGATACAGGTGTGTGTGACACAGCACAGGTGTGTGTGTGTGTGTGACAGGGCTGGGGCGTGCGCACGCTGCAGCGCATCCGCAAGAACTCCTTCGTCATGGAGTACGTGGGAGAGGTGAGCGGGACAGGTGTGGGACAGGTGTGATACAGGTGTGATACAGGTGTGTGTGACACAGTACAGGTGTGTGTTACACAGTACAGGTGTGTGTTACACAGTACAGGTGTGATACAGGTGTGTGTGACACTGTACAGGTGTGTATGACACTGTACAGGTGTGTGTGACATTGTACAGGTGTGTGTGACATTGTACAGGTGTGTGTGACACAGCCCAGGTGTGTGTGTGTGAGAGTACAGGTGTGTGTGACACTGTACAGGTGTGTGTGACACAGCCCAGGTGTGTGTGACACTGTACCGGTGTGTGTGACACTGTACAGGTGTGTGTTACACAGCACAGGTGTGTATGTGTGTGACACAGCACAGGTGTGTGTGACACAGCCCAGGTGTGATACAGGTGTGTGTGACACAGTACAGGTATGTGTGTGTGTGACACAGCCCAGGTGTGTGTGACACTGTACAGGTGTGTGTGACACAGCCCAGGTGTGATACAGGTGTGTGTGACACAGCACAGGTGTGTGTGACACAGCCCAGGTGTGATACAGGTGTGTGTGACACAGTACAGGTATGTGTGTGTGTGACACAGCCCAGGTGTGTGTGACACTGTACAGGTGTGTGTGACACAGCCCAGGTGTGATACAGGTGTGTGTGACACAGCACAGGTGTGTGTGACACAGCACAGGTGTGATACAGGTGTGTGTGACACTGTACAGGTGTGTGTGTGTGACAGGGCTGGGGCGTGCGCACGCTGCAGCGCATCCGCAAGAACTCCTTCGTCATGGAGTACGTGGGAGAGGTGAGCGGGACAGGTGTGGGACAGGTGTGATACAGGTGTGTGTGACACAGCCCAGGTGTGATACAGGTGTGTGTGACACAGCCCAGGTGTGTGTGACACAGCCCAGGTGTGTGTGTGTGTGTGTGACACTGTACAGGTGTGTGTGACACTGTACAGGTGTGTGTGACATTGTACAGGTGTGTGTGACACAGCCCAGGTGTGATACAGGTGTGTGTGACACAGCCCAGGTGTGTGTGACACTGTACAGGTGTGTGTTACACAGTACAGGTGTGTGTGACACAGCCCAGGTGTGATATAGGTGTGTGTGACACAGCACAGGTGTGATACAGGTGTGTGTGACACCGCCCAGGTGTGATACAGGTGTGTGTGACACAGTACAGGTGTGTGTTACACAGCACAGGTGTGATACGGGTGTGTGTGACACTGTACAGGTGTGTGTGACGCAGCCCAGGTGTGATATAGGTGTGTGTTACACGCCCAGGTGTGATACAGGTGTGTGTGACACAGCCCAGGTGTGTGTGACACAGTACAGGTGTGTGTGACACAGCCCAGGTGTGTGTGTGTAACAGGGCTGGGGTGTGCGCACGCTGCAGCGCATCCGCAAGAACTCCTTCGTCATGGAGTGATCTCAGGTGTGCCCTAGGTGTGACGCGGTTCAGGTGTGCCCAGGTGTGTGGGGTGGTTCAGGTGTGACATGGTGCAGGTGTGAGGCAGTACAGACGTGACACAGGTGTGTGGGGCAGGTAGAGGTGTGCCCCAGGTGTGTGGGATGGGTGCAGGTGCACCCCAGGTGTGACATGCCCAGGTGTGTGGGGTGCCCCAGGTGTGACACAGTGCAGGTGTGAGACAGCACGGGTGTGCCCCAGGTGTGTGGGGATGGGTCCAGGTGTGCCCCAGGTGTGTGCCAGGTGTGCCCAGGTGTGTGCCAGGTGTGGTACAGATGTGCCCAGGTGTGTGGGATGGTTCAGGTGTGCCCCAGGTGTGTGCCAGGTGTGGTACAGATGTGCCCAGGTGTGTGGGATGGTTCAGGTGTGCCCCAGGTATGTGGGGATGGCTCCAGGTGTGACATGGTGCAGGTGTGAGGCAGTAGAGGTGTGTAGGGTGGTTCAGGTGTGTGCCAGGTGTGGTACAGATGTGCCCCAGGTGTGTGCCAGGTGTGCCCAGGTGTGTGTGGGGTTGTTCCGGTGTGCCCCAGGTGTATGACAGGTGTGTGACAGGTGTGCCCAGGTGTGTGGGGGGTGGTTCTGGTGTGCCCCAGGTGTGTGGGGATGGGTCCAGGTGTGCCCCAGGTGTGTGACAGGTATGTGACAGATGTGCCCAGGTGTGTGGGATGGGTCCAGGTGTGCCCCAGGTGTGTGACAGGTATGTGACAGATGTGCCCCAGGTGTGTGGGGATGGGTCCAGGTGTGCCCCAGGTGTGTGCCACGTGTGCCCAGGTGTGTGACAGGTGTGTGCCAGGTGTGCCCAGGTGTGTGACAGGTGTGGTACAGATGTGCCCCAGGTGTGGTACAGGTGTGCCCAGGTGTGTGACAGGTGTGTGACAGGTGTGCCCAGGTGTGTGGGGGGTGGTTCTGGTGTGCCCAGGTGTGTGGGGATGGGTCCAGGTGTGCCCCAGGTGTGTGACAGGTGTGGTACAGATGTGCCCAGGTGTGTGACAGGTGTGCCCAGGTGTGTGGGATGGGTCTAGGTGTGACATGGTGCGGGTGTGAGGCAGTAGAGGTGTGTAGGGTGGTTCAGGTGTGTGCCAGGTGTGGTACAGATGTGCCCAGGTGTGCCCAGGTGTGTGACAGGTGTGGTACAGATGAGCCCAGGTGTGTGGGTGGTTCCGGTGTGCCCCAGGTGTGTGACAGATGTGCCCCAGGTGTGCCCCAGGTGTGCCCAGGTGTGTGACAGGTGTGCCCCCGCCCCAGATCATCACCTCGGAGGAGGCGGAGCGCCGGGGACAGGTGTACGACCGCCAGGGCGCCACGTACCTGTTCGACCTGGACTACGTGGAGGACGTGTACACCGTGGACGCCGCCCACTACGGCAACATCTCGCACTTCGTCAACCACAGCGTGAGTGAGGCTCACCTGGGCACAGGTGTGGGCTCACCTGGGCTTGGGGGGGTTTACCTGGGCACAGGTGTGGGCTCACCTGGGCTTGGGGGGTTTACCTGGGCTTGGGGGGTTTACCTGGGCACAGGTGTCGTTTACCTGGGCTTGGGGGGGTTTACCTGGGCACAGGTGTGGGCTCACCTGGGCTTGGGGGGGGTTACCTGGGCACAGGTGTGGTTTACCTGCCCACCGGTGTGGTTTACCTAGGCTTGGGGGGGGTTTACCTGGGCACACGTGTGGGCTCACCTGGGTTTGGGGGCGTTTACCTGGGCACAGGTGTGGGCTCACCTGGGCTTGGGGGGGTTTACCTGGCACAGGTGTGGTTTACCTGCCCACCTGTGTGGTTTACCTGGGCACAGGTGTGGTTTACCTGCCCACCGGTGTGGTTTACCTGGGTTTGGGGGGGTTTACCTGGCCACAGGTGTGGTTTATCTGGGCACAGGGTGGTTTACCTGGGCTTGGGGGGTTTACCTGGCCACAGGTGTGGTTTAC
This sequence comes from Zonotrichia albicollis, assembly GCF_047830755.1. Taxonomy (NCBI): domain Eukaryota; kingdom Metazoa; phylum Chordata; class Aves; order Passeriformes; family Passerellidae; genus Zonotrichia; species Zonotrichia albicollis. The sequence continues at coordinate 56,787 of NW_027428381.1, read as the reverse complement.
CTGGGCTTGGGGGGGGTTTACCTGGACACAGGTGTGGTTTACCTGCCCACAGGTGTGGTTTACCTGGGCTTGGGGGTTGTTTACCTGGGCACAGGTGTGGTTTACCTGGCCACAGGTGTGGTTTACCTGGGCACAGGTGTGGTTTACCTGCCCACCGGTGTGGTTTACCTGGGCTTGGGGGGGGGGGGGTTTACCTGGGCACAGGTGTGGTTTACCTGGCCACAGGTGTGGTTTACCTTTACACCGGTGTGGTTTACCTGCCCACCAGTGTGGTTTACCTGGGCTTGGGGGGGTTTACCTGGGCACAGGTGTGGTTTACCTGGGCTTGGGGGGGTTTACCTGGGCACAGGTGTGGTTTACCTGCCCACTGGTGTGGGCTCACCTGGCTTGGGGGGCTTTACCTGGGCACAGGTGTGGGCTCACCTGGGCTTGGGGGGGTTTACCTGGCCACAGGTGTGGTTTACCTGGGCACAGGTGTGGGCTCACCTGGGCTTGGGGGGGGTTTAACTGGGCACAGATGTGGGCTCACCTGGGCTTGGGGGGCGTTTACCTGGGCACAGGTGTGGTTTACCTGGGCTTGGGGGGGGTTACCTGGCCACAGGTGTGGTTTACCTGGGCACAGGTGTGGTTTGCCTGGGCTTGGGGGGGGTTTACCTGGGCTTGAGGGGGTTTACCTGGGCACAGGTGTGGTTTACCTGGGCTTGGGGGGGTTTACCTGGGCACAGGTGTGGTTTACCTGGGCTTGGGGGGGTTTACCTGGGCACAGGTGTGGTTTACCTGCCCACCAGTGTGGGCTTCCTTGGGCTTGGGGTGCTCTTACCTCAGGTGTGGGTTTAACTTCCCCACAGGTGTGGGTTTACCTGGGCTTAGGGTGGGTTTACCCAGGCACAGGTGTGGTTTATCTGCCCACAGCTGGCCCTTTACCTGTTTAGAGGTGTGGCCTTACCTGCCTTGTGGGTGGAGCTTCCAGCACCTTTTCCCCCCAGCTGTGGGTGTGTCTCACCTGGGGGGCGTGGCTCACCTGGGGGGGCGTGGCTCACGTGCCAGGTGTGTCTCACCTGGGGGGTGTGTCTCACCTGGGGGGCGGGGCTCACCTGGAGGGGGGCGTGGCTCACGTGCCAGGTGTGTCTCACCTGGGGGGCGTGGCTCACTGGGGGGGGCGTGGCTCACGTGCCAGGTGTGTCTCACTTGTTGGGGTGTGTCTCACCTGGGGGGCGTGGCTCACGTGCCAGGTGTGTTTCACCTGGGGGGTGTGTCTCACCTGGGGGGTGTGGCTCACGTGCCAGGTGTGTCTCACCTGGGGGGCGGGGGCTCACCTGGGGGGGCGTGGCTCACGTGCCAGGTGTGTCTCACTTGGGGGGCGGGGCTCACCTGGGGGGGGCGTGGCTCACGTGCCAGGTGTGTCTCACCTGGGGGGGGTGTGGCTCACGTGCCAGGTGTGTCTCACCTGGGGGGGGTGTGGCTCACGTGCCAGGTGTGTCTCACCTGGGGGGGTGTGGCTCACGTGCCAGGTGTGTCTCACCTGGGGGGGCGGGGCTTACTGGAGGGGTGTGGCTCACGTGCCAGGTGTGTCTCACCTGGGGGGGTGTGGCTCACGTGCCAGGTGTGTCTCACCTGGGGGGGTGTGGCTCACGTGCCAGGTGTGTCTCACCTGGGGGGCGGGGCTCACCTGTTGGGGTGTGTCTCACCTGGGGGGGGCGTGGCTCACGTGCCAGGTGTGTCTCACCTGGGGGGCGGGGCTTACCTGGGAGGCGTGGCTCATGTGCCAGGTGTGTCTCACCTGGGGGGCGTGGCTCACGTGCCAGGTGTGTCTCACCTGGGGGGGCGTGGCTCACGTGCCAGGTGTGTCTCACCTGTTGGGGTGGGTCAGGTGCTGTGGGTGTGTCTCACCTGTTGGGGTGTGTCTCACCTGGGGGGGCGTGGCTCACGTGCCAGGTGTGTCTCACCTGGGGGGGCGGGGCAGTGTGACCCCAACCTGCAGGTGTACAACGTGTTCATCGAGAACCTGGACCAGCGGCTGCCGCGCATCGCCCTGTTCGCCACCCGGCCCATCCGCGCCGGTGAGGAGCTCACCTTCGACTACAACATGCACGGTACCTGGCACACCTGTTCTTACCTGTTACACACCTGCACACCTGGCACACACCTGTACCTGGCACACCTGGCACACACCTGTCCCTGCCCTCAGGCCCATCCGTGCCGGCGAGGAGCTCACCTTCGACTACAACATGCACGGTACCTGGCACACACCTGGAACACACCTGTCCTCACCTGTCACACTTGTAACACACCTGTCACATGTCACACACCTGTCACACCTGTCACACGTCACACACCTGGCACACCTCGCTATGGTCACATCTGTACCTGACACACCTATCACATGTCACACACCTGCCACACCTGTCCGTGTCACACACCTGTCACACACCTGTCCATGTCACACACCTGTCACACCTGTCCGTGTCACACACCTGTCACACACCTGTCTTGCACAGAGCTCCCTCCCCTCAGCCCACCCTGCACTGTGGGGCTGGGGGAGGGGTCAGGGCCACACCTGGGTGGGTTCTGGTCACACCTGGGTGGGTTCTGGTCACACCTGGGTGGGTTCTGGTCACACCTGGGGGAGTCAGGGTCACACCTGGGGGTTCCTGGCCACACCTGGGGGATTCCAGGCTGTACCTGGGTAGGTGCTGGGCACACCTGGATGGGTTCTGGCCACACCTGGGGCGGTCAGGGTCACACCTGGGTGGGTTCTGGTCACACCTGGGTGTTCCTGGCCACACCTGGGTGGGTTCTGGTCACACCTGGGTGGGTTCTGGTCACACCTGGATGGGTTCTGGTCACACCTGGGTGTGTCCTGGTCATACCTGGGGGGTTCCAGGCTCTACCTGGGTAGGTCCTGGTCACACCTGGGTGGGTTCTGGTCACACCTGGGGGAGTCAGGGTCACACCTGGGGGGTTCCTGGTCACACCTGGGTGGGTCCTGGTCACACCTGGGCGGTTCCAGGCTCTACCTGGGTAGGTCCTGGGCACACCTGGGTAGGTCCTTGTCACACCTGGGTGGGTTCTGGTCACACCTGGGTGGGTCCTGGTCACACCTGGGGGGTTCCTGCCCCACCCCGCTGTTTCCTGCCCCCACCCTGCCCGTGCCCAGGTGTGTCTGAGCGCACCTTTCCTCCCCTGCCCGCAGTGGACCCCGTGGACGCCGAGAGCACCCGCATGGACTCCAACTTCGGCCTGGTGGGGGGGTCCCTGGGGGGCTCCCCCCGCGCCCGCGGCCGCATCGAGTGCAAGTGCGGGGCGGCCTCGTGCCGCAAGTACCTGTTCTGAGACACCCGGGCCACGCCCACCGCGCACCTTGGCCACGCCCCCACGGCCGCCCGCGGGGGGGGGGGGGGGCTGGGGGGGCTCCGGGTGGGGTTTTGGGGGGATCCAGGTGTGCTGTGAGTGGCCACACAATGACAACACCTGTGCAGTTCTTCCTTCCAAGGCCGTGCTGGGGGATTTTGGGGGGCTCCAGGTGGAGTTTGGGTGGTCCCAGGGGGGTTTTGGGGGTCCCAGATGGGTTTTGGGGTGGTCCAGGTGGGGTTTTGGGGGGGTCTCAGGTGTGTTTTTGGGGATCCAGATGTGCTGTGAGTGCCACGCAATGACAACACCTGTGCACTTGTTCAGGGTCACACTGGGAAGGGTTTGGGGGGCTCCAGGTGGGTTTTGGGGGATCTTGGAAGGGGGCTTTGGGGGATCCAGGTGGGGTCTTGGAAGGGGCTTTGGGGGGTCCAGGTGTGTTTTGGGGAATCCAGGTGGATTTTGGGGATCCAGGTGTGCTGTGAGTGCCACACAATGACAACACCTGTGCAGGTCTTCAAGTTTTTGGGAAGGTTTTGGGGGCTCCAGGTGGGGTTTTGGGGGGTCTTGGAAGGGGCTTTGGGGGCTCCAGGTGGGTTTTTGGGGATCCAGGTGTGCTGTGAGTGCCACACAATGACAACACCTGTGCAGTTCTTCCTTCCAAGGCCATGATGGGAGAATTTTGGGGGGGCTCCAGGTGGGGTTTGGGGGGCTCCAGGTGGGGTTTGGGGGGTCCCAGGGGGATTTTGGGAGGTCCCAGGGGGGTTTTGGGGGGTCTTGGAAGGGGCTTTTGGGGGCTCCAGGTGGGATTTTGGGATCCAGGTGTGCTGTGAGTGCCACACAATGACAACACCTGTGCAGTTCTTCCTTCCAAGGCCATGATGGGAGAATTTTGGGGGGCTCCAGGTGGGGTTTGGGGGGTTCCAGGTGGGTTTTGGGAGCTCCAGGTGGGGTTTGGGGGGCCTTGGAAGGGGCTTTGGGGGATCCAGGTGTGCTGTGAGTGCCACGCAATGACAACACCTGTGCAGTTCTTCCTTCCAAGGCCGTGCTGGGGGAATTTTGGAGGGCTCCAGGTGGGTTTTTGGGGGCTCCAGGTGGGGTTTGGGGGGGGTCTCAGGTGTGCTGTGAGTGCCACACAATGACAACACCTGTGCACTTGTTCAGGGTCACACTGGGAAGGGTTTGGGGGGCTCCAGGTGGGGTTTTGGGGGGATCCAGGTGTGTTTTGGGGCTCCAGGTGGGTTTTGGGGGGTCTTGGAAGGGGCTTTGGGGATCCAGGTGGGGTTTTGGGGGTTCCAGGTGGGGTTTTGGGGGGCTCCGGGTGTGGTTTGGGGGCTCCAGGTGGGGTTTGGGGGGATCCAGGTGGGGTTTGGGGGGTCTTGGAAGGGGTTTTGGGGATCCAGGTGTGCTGTGAGTGCCACACAATGACAACACCTGTGCAGGTCTTCAAGGCTACACTGGGAAGGTTTTGGGGGGCTCCAGGTTGGTTTTGGGGGGGTGCAGGTGATTTTGGGGATCCAGAAGAGTTTTGGGGGCTCCAGGTGGGGTTTGGGGGGTCTTGGAAGGGGCTTTGGGGGGCTTCAGGTGGGGTTTTTGGGATCCAGGTGTGCTGTGAGTGCCACACAATGACAACACCTGTGCAGTTCTTCCTTCCAAGGCCGTGCTGGGGGATTTTGGGGGGCTCCAGGTGGGGTTTGGGGGTCTCAGGTGGGGTTTTGGGGGGATCTCAGGTGTGCTGTGAGTGCCACACAATGACAACACCTGTGCACTTGTTCAAGGTCACACTGGGAAGGGTTTGGGGGGCTCCAGGTGGGGTTTTGGGGGTCCAGGTGTGGTTTGGGGGAGTCTTGGAAGGGGCTTTGGGGGCTCCAGGTGGGGTTTGGGGGGGATCTCAGGTGTGCTGTGAGTGCCACGCAATGACAACACCTGTGCAGTTCTTCCTTCCAAGGCCGTGCTGGGGGAATTTTGGGAGGCTCCAGGTGGGGTTTTGGGGTCCAGGTGGGTTTTGGGGGCTCCAGGTGGAGTTTTGGGGTGGTCCAGGTGGGGTTTGGGGGTCCCAGGTGTGGTTTGGGGGGTCTCAGGTGTGCTGTGAGTGCCACACAATGACAACACCTGTGCACTTGTTCAGGGTTACACTGGGAAGGGTTTGGGGGGCTCCAGGTGAGTTTTGGGGGTCCCAGGTGGGGTTTGGGGGGTCTTGGAAGGGGCTTTGGGGGATCCAGGTGTGCTGTGAGTGGCACACAATGACAACACCTGTGCAGTTGTTCAGGGTCACACTGGGAAGGGTTTGGGGGGATCCAGGTGGGTTTTGGGGGCTCCAGGTGGGTTTTGGGGGATCTTGGAAGGGGCTTTGGGGTGGTCCAGGTGGGTTTTTGGGGATCCAGGTGTGCTGTGAGTGCCACGCAATGACAACACCTGTGCAGTTCTTCAAGGTCACACTGGGAAGGGTTTGGGGGGTCCAGGTGAGGTTTGGGTGGTCCCAGGTGGGGTTTTGGGGGCTCCAGGTGGGGTTTTGGGGGTTCCAGGTGGGGTTTTGGGGATCCAGGTGTGCTGTGAGTGCCACACAATGACAACACCTGTGCAGTTCTTCCTTCCAAGGCCGTGCTGGGGAATTTTGGGGGGCTCCAGGTGGGGTTTGGGAGGTCCCAGGTGTGGTTCGAGGGGGGCTCCAGGTGTGTTTTTGGGATCCAGGTGTGCTGTGAGTGCCACGCAATGACAACACCTGTGCAGTTCTTCAAGTTTTGGGAAGGTTTTGGGGGGCTCCAGGTTGGTTTTGGGGGGGTGCAGGTGATTTTGGGGATCCAGAAGAGTTTTGGGGGCTCCAGGTGAGGTTTGGGGGTCCCAGGTGGGGTTTGGGGGGTCTTGGAAGGGGCTTTGAGGGATCCAGGTGTGTTTTTGGGATCCAGGTGTGCTGTGAGTGCCACGCAATGACAACACCTGTGCAGTTCTTCCTTCCAAGGCCGTGCTGGGGGAATTTTGGGCGGCTCCAGGTGGGGTTTGGGGGTCCCAGGGGGATTTTGGGGGCTCCAGGTGGGTTTTGGGGAATCCAGGTGTGTTTTTGGGGGGCTCCAGGTGGGGTTTGGGGGTCCCAGGGGGATTTTGGGGGCTCCAGGTGGGTTTTGGGGAATCCAGGTGTGTTTTTGGGGGGCTCCAGGTGGGGTTTGGGGGCTCCAGGTGTGCTGTGAGTGCCACACAATGACAACACCTGTGCAGGTCTTCCTTCCAAGGCCGTGCTGGGGGAGTTTTGGGGGGCTCCAGGTGGAGTTTTTGGGGTCCCAGGTGGGTTTTGGGGATCCAGGCAGGTTTTGGGGAATCCAGGTGTGTTTTTGGGGGGCTCCAGGTGGATTTTGGGGATCCAGGTGTGCTGTGAGTGCCACACAATGACAACACCTGTGCAGGTCTTCCTTCCAATGCCATGATGGGGGATTTTGGGGGACTCCAGGTGGAGTTTTGAGTGCTCCAGGTGGGTTTTGGGGTGGTCCAGGTGGGGTTTTGGGGATCCAGGTGTGCTGTGAGTGCCACGCAATGACAACACCTGTGCAGTTCTTCCTTCCAAGGCCGTGCTGGGGAATTTTGGGGGGCTCCAGGTGGGGTTTGGGGGGGTCTCAGGTGTGTTTGGGGGTCCCAGGTGGGTTTTGGGGGGCCTTGGAAGGGGCTTTGGGGTGGTCCAGTGTGTTTTTGGGGATCCAGGTGTGCTGTGAGTGGCACACAATGACAACACCTGTGCAGGTCTTCAAGTTTTGGGAAGGTTTTGGGGGGCTCCAGGTGAGGTTTGGGTGGTCCCAGGTGGGGTTTTGGTGGTCCCAGGGGGGTTTTGGGGGGCTCCAGGTGGGGTTTTTGGGGATCCAGGTGTGCTGTGAGTGCCACACAATGACAACACCTGTGCAGTTCTTCCTTCCAAGGCCATGATGGGAGAATTTTGGGGGGCTCCAGGTGGGTTTTGGGGGCTCCAGGTGGGGTTTGGGGGGCTCCAGGTGTGTTTTGGGGGGTCTTGAGGGGCTTTGGGGGATCCAGGTGGATTTTGGGGATCCAGGTGTGCTGTGAGTGCCACGCAATGACAACACCTGTGCAGTTCTTCAAGTTTTGGGAAGGTTTTGGTGGTCCCAGGTGGGTTTTGGGGGCTCCAGGTGGGTTTTGGGGGATTTTGGAAGGGGTTTTGGGGGTCCAGGTGTGTTTGGGGGTCCCAGGTGGGTTTTGGGGGGTCTTGGAAGGGGTTTTGGGGGGGTCCAGGTGTGTTTGGGGCTCCAGGTGTGTTTGGGGGTCCCAGGTGTGCATGAAGGTCCCACTGGGGCAGTTTTAGGGTGGTCCCGGGGGGGGTCTGTGGATTTTGGGGAGGGTCTGGAGGGTTTTGGGGTCACACGAATTTCAACACCCAGACTGGGAGGATCGAGGAGAATTTTGGGGGAGTTTGGGGATATTTGAGGGAAATTTTGGGCTGGATTCTGTTTTTTTTAGGAAGGATTTTGGGGGTGTTTTGGGAAGGATTTTAGGAGGATTCTGGAGGGTTTTGGGGCAGAATTTTAGGAAGGATTTTGGGCTGGATTCTGGGTTTTTTGGAAGGATTTTTGGGGTGTTTTGGGAAGGATTTTAGGAAGGATTCTGGAGGGTTTTGGGCAGAATTTTAGGAAGGATTTTGGGCAGGATTTTAGGGGGTTTTGGGCCAGATTCTGGGGGTTTTTTTGGGTAGGATTTTGGGATGTTTTGGGAAGGATTTTAGGAAGGATTCTGGAAGGTTTTGGGGCAGGATTTTAGGAAGGATTTTGGGGGTGTTTTGGCAGGATTTTTGGAGTGTTTTTGGGCAGGATTCTGGGGGTGTTTTGGGCAGGATTTTGGGGGTGTTTTGGGCAGGATTTTGGGGTGTTTCAGACAGAATTTTGCGATGTTTTGGGCAGGATTTTGGGGGTGTTTTGGGTGGGATTTTGGGCAGAATTCCGGGGCGTATTTGAAAGGATTTTGGGCAGGATTTTAGGAAGGATTTTGGGTAAGATTTTGGGCTGGATTCTGGGTTTTTTGGGAAGGATTTTTGGGATGTTTTGGGAAGGATTTTAGGAGGATTCTGGAGGGTTTTGGGCAGGATTTTAGGAAGGATTTTGGGTAGGATTTTGGGGGGTTTTGGGCCGGATTCTGGGGGTTTTTTTGGGAAGGATTTTCGGAGTGTTTTGGGCAGGATTTTAGGAAGGATTTTGGGTAGGATTTTGGGCCGAATTTTGGGTTTTTTGGGAAGGATTTTGGGGGTGTTTGGGGCAGGATTTTAGGAAGGATTTTGGGATGTTTTGGCAGGATTTTTGGAGTGTTTTTGGGCAGGATTTTGGGATATTTTGGACAGGATTTTGGGGGTGTTTTGGGCAGGATTTTGGGGTGTTTCAGACAGAATTTTGTGATGTTTTGGGCAGGGTTTTAGGAAGGATTTTGGGTAGGATTTTGGGGGTTTTGGGCCGGATTCTGGGTTTTTTGGAAGGATTTTGAGGCTGTTTTGGGAAGCATTTTGTAGTGGTTTTGGGCAGGGTTTTGGGGTGTTTCAGACAGAATTTTGCGATGTTTTGGGCAGGATTCCGGGGGTGTATTTGGAAGGATTTTGGGGGGTTTTGGGCTGGATTCTGGGTTTTTTGGGTAGGATTTTGGGATGTTTTGGGAAGGATTTTAGGAAGGATTCTGGAGGGTTTTGGGGCAGGATTTTAGGAAGGATTTTGGGGGTGTTTTGGCAGGATTTTTGGGATATTTTGGACAGGATTTTGAGGGTGTTTTGGGCAGGATTTTGGAGTGTTTTGGGCAGGACTTTGGGGGTGTTTTGGATGGGATTTTGGGGGGGTTTGGGAAGGATTTTAGGAAGGATTTTTGGGGGTGTTTTGGCAGGATTTTTGGAGTGGTTTTGGGCAGGATTTTGGGGTGTTTCAGACAGAATTTTGCGATGTTTTGGTCAGGACTTTGGGGTGTTTTGGGCAGGATTTTGGGGGTGTATTTGGGCAGGATTCTGGGGGCGTATTTGGAAGGATTTTGGGGCAGGATTTTAGGAAGGATTTTGGGGGTTTTGGGCCGGATTCTGGGGTTTTTAGGAAGGATTTTGGGGATGGTTTGGCAGGATTTTTTGAGTGTTTTTGGGCAGGATTCTGGGGGTGTATTTGGAAGGATTTTGGGGTGTTTTGGGCAGGATTTTGGGGTGTTCCAGACAGAATTTTGCAATGTTTTGGGCAGGACTTTCCGATGTTTTGGGCAGGATTTTGCGATGTTTTGGGCAGGATTCTGGGGGTGTTCTGGGCAGGATTTTGGAGTGTTTCACACAGAATTTTGTGATGTTTTGGGCAGGACTTTGGGGGTGTTTTGGGTGGGATTTTGGCAGAATTCTGGGGGTGTATTTGGAAGGATTTGGGGGGGTTTTGGGCAGGATTTTAGGAAGTATTTTGGGTAAGATTTTGGGGGGTTTTGGGCCGGATTCTGGGGTTTTTAGGAAGGATTTTGGGGGTGTTTGGGGCAGGATTTTGAGGGTGTTTTGGGAAGCATTTTGTAGTGGTTTTGGGCAGGATTTTGGGGTGTTTTGGGTGGGATTTTGGGGTGTTCCAGACAGAATTTTGCGATGTTTTGGGCAGGATTTTCGGGGTGTTTTGGGAAGGATTTTAGGAAGGATTCTGGAGGGTTTTGGGCAGGATTTTGAAGTGTTTTGGGGCAGGATTTTAGGAAGGATTTTGGGGATGTTTTGGCAGGATTTTTGGAGTGGTTTTGGGCAGGATTTTGGGGGTGTTTTGGGTGGGATCTTGGTGAGAATTCTGGGGGTGTATTTGGAAGGATTTCGGGGCATTTTGGGGGTGTTTTGGGTGGGATTTTGGGCAGAATTCCGGGGGTGTATTTGGAAGGATTTTCGGGTGTTTTGGGCCGGATTCTGGGGTTTTTAGGAAGGATTTTGGGGGTGTTTGGGGCAGGATTTTAGGAAGGATTTTGGGGATGTTTTGTCAGGATTTTTGGAGTGGTTTTGGGTGGGATTTTGGGGTGTTCCAGACAGAATTTTGCGATGTTTTGGGCAGGACTTTGGGGGTGTTTTGGGAAGAATTTTAGAAAGTATTTTGGGTAGGATTTTAGGGGGTTTTGGGCCAGATTCTGGGGGTTTTTTTTGGGAAGGATTTTGAGGGTGTTTTGGGAGGGATTTTAGGAAGGATTCTGGAGGGTTTTGGGACAGGATTTTAGGAAGGATTTTGGGGGTGTTTTGGCAGGATTTTTGGAGTGTTTTTGGGCAGGATTTTGGGATATTTTGGACAGGATTTTGAAGGTGTTTTGGGAAGCATTTTGTAGTGGTTTTGGGCAGGATTTTGGGGTGTTTCAGACAGAATTTTGCGATGTTTTGGGCAGGATTTTGGGGGTGTTTTGGGTGGGATTTTGGGCAGAATTCCGGGGGTGTATTTGGAAGGATTTTGGGGAGGTTTTGGGCAGAATTTTGGGTTTTTTGGGAAGGATTTTGGGGGTGTTTGGGGCAGGATTTTGGGGTGTTCCAGACAGAATTTTGCGATGTTTTGGGCAGGACTTTGGGGGTGTTTTGGGTGGGATTTTGGGAAGAATTCTGGGGCGTATTTGGAAGGATTTTGGGGGGGTTTTGGGAAGGATTTTAGGGAGGATTCTGGAGGGTTTTGGGCAGGATTTTGGGGTGTTTCATATAGAATTTTGCGATGTTTTGGGCAGGATTTTTGGAGTGTTTTTGGGCAGGATTTTGGGGTGTTTCAGACAGAATTTTGCGATGTTTTGGGCAGGATTTTGGGGGTGTTTTGGGCAGAATTCTGGGGGTGTATTTGGAAGGATTTGGGGGGGGTTTTGGGCAGAATTTTAGGAGGGATTTTGGGCCGGATTCTGGGTTTTTTGGGAAGGATTTTGGGGGGGTTTTGGGAACGATTTTAGGGAGGATTTTGGGGTGGTTTTGGCAGGATTTTGGGAAGTATTTTGGGGGGTTTTGGGCTGGATTCTGGGTTTTTTTGGGAAGGATTTTGGAGGTGTTTTGGGAAGGATTTTAGGAAGGATTCTGGAGGGTTTTGGGCAGAATTTTCGGAAGTATTTTGGGGGATTTTGGGCTGGATTCTGGGTTTTTTGGGAAGGATTTTAGGAAGGATTCTGGAAGGTTTTGGGGCAGGATTTTAGGAAGGATTTTGGGGGTGTTTTGCCAGGATTTTGGGATATTTTGGACAGGATTTTGGGGGTGTTTTGGGAAGCATTTTGTAGTGGTTTTGGGCAGGATTTTGGGGTGTTCCAGACAGAATTTTGCGATGTTTTGGGCAGGATTTTGGGGGTGTTTTGGGTGGGATTTTGGGGTGGTTTGGGCAGAATTTTAGGAAGTATTTTGGGTAGGATTTTAGGGGGTTTTGGGCTGGATTCTGGGGTTTTTTTGGGAAGGATTTTAGGAAGGATTCTGGAGGGTTTTGGGCAGGATTTTGGGGGGGGGTTTGGGCAGAATTTTAGGAAGTATTTTGGGTAGGATTTTAGGAGATTTTGGGCCGGATTCTGTTTTTTTTGGGAAGGATTTTAGGAAGGATTTTGGGGGTTTTGGCTGGATTTTTGGAGTGTTTTTGGGCAGGATTTTGGGATATTTTGGACAGGATTTTGGGATATTTTGGACAGGATTTTGAGGGTGTTTTGGGAAGCATTTTGTAGTGGTTTTGGGCAGGATTTTGGGGTGTTTCAGACAGAATTTTGCGATGTTTTGGGCAGGGCTTTGGGGGTGTTTTGGGTGGGATTTTGGGCAGAATTCTGGGGGTGTATTTGGAAGGATTTTGGGGGGGTTTTGGGCAGAATTTTAGGAAGGATTTTGGGTAGGATTTTGGGCTGGATTCTGGGTTTTTTGAGAAGGATTTTGGGGGTGTTTTGGGAAGGATTTTAGGGAGGATTCTGGAGGGTTTTGGGCAGAATTTTAGGAAGTATTTTGGGTAGGATTTTGGGAGGTTTTGGGCCGGATTCTGGGGGTTTTTTTGGGAAGGATTTTCGGAGTGTTTTGGGCAGGATTTTAGGAAGGATTTTGGGTAGGATTTTGGGCCGAATTTTGGGTTTGATTTTGGGCCGAATTTTGGGTTTTTTGGGAAGGATTTTGGGGGTGTTTGGGGCAGGATTTTAGGCAGGATTTTTGGAGTGTTTTTGGGCAGGATTTTGGGATATTTTGGACAGGATTTTGGGGGTGTTTTTGGGCAGGATTTTGGGATATTTTGGACAGGATTTTGGGGGTGTTTTGGGCAGGATTTTGGGCCGGATTCTGGGTTTTTTAGGAAGGATTCTGGAGGGTTTTGGGCAGGATTTTAGGAAGGATTTTGGGGGTGTTTTGGCAGGATTTTGGGCAGAATTCCGGGGGTGTATTTGGAAGGATTTTGGGACATTTTGGGGGTGTTTTAGGAAGGATTCTGGAGGGTTTTGGGCAGGATTTTTGGGATATTTTGGACAGTATTTTGAGGGTGTTTTGGGAAGCATTTTGTAGTGGTTTTGGGCAGGATTCTGGGGTGTTCCAGACAGAATTTTGCGATGTTTTGGGCAGGATTTTGGGGGTGTTTTGGGAAGGATTTTAGGAATTATTTTGAGTAGGAGTTTGGGAGGTTTTGGGCCGGATTCTGGGTTTTTTGGGAAGGATTTTGGGGGTGTTTTGGGCAGGATTTTAGGAAGGATTTTGGCGGTGTTTTGGCAGGATTTTTGGAGTGATTTTGGGCAGGATTCTGGGGGTATTTTGGACAGGATTTTGAGGGTGTTTTGGGAAGCATTTTGTAGTGGTTTTGGGCAGGATTTTGGGGTGTTCCAGACAGAATTTTGCGAGGTTTTGGTCGGGATTTTGGGCAGAATTGTGGGGGTGTATTTGGAAGGATTTGGGGGGTTTTGGGACGGATTCTGGGGTTTTTTGGGAAGGGATTTTGGGGGTGTTTTGGGTGGGATTTTGGGCAGAATTCTGGGGGTGTATTTGGAAGGATTTTGGGACATTTTGGGGGTGTTTTGGGAAGGATTTTAGGAAGGATTCTGGAGGATTTTGGGGCAGGATTTTAGGAAGGATTTTGGGGGTGTTTCGGCAGGATTCTGGGTTTTTTGGGAAGGATTTTGGGGATGTTTTGGCGAGGAGTTTGGGATATTTTGGACAGGATTTTGAGGCTGTTTTGGGAAGCATTTTGTAGTGGTTTTGGGCAGGATTTTGGGGTTTCAGACAGAATTTTGCGATGTTTTGGGCAGGATTTTGGGGGTGTTTTGGATGGGATTTTGGGGGTTGTTTTGGGCAGAATTTTAGGAAGGATTTTGGGTAGGATTTTGGGGGGTTTTGGGCCGGATTCTGGGGTTTTTTTGGGAAGGATTTTCGGGGTGTTTTGGGAAGGATTTTAGGAAGGATTCTGGAGGGTTTTGGGCAGGATTTTAGGAAGGATTTTGGGGGTGTTTTGGCAGGATTTTGTAGTGGTTTTGGGAAGGATTTTGGGGTGTTTCAGACAGAATTTTGCGATGTTTTGGGCAGGACTTTGGGGGTGTTTTGGGTGGGATTTTGGGGGTGTTTTAGGAAGGATTTTAGGAAGAATTCTGGAGGGTTTTGGGCAGGATTTTAGGAAGGATTTTGGGATATTTTGGACAGGATTTTGGTGGGTGTTTTGGGCAGGATTTTGGGGTGTTTCAGACAGAATTTTGCGATGTTTTGGGGGTGTTTTGGGTGGGATTTTGGGCAGAATTCTGGGGGCGTATTTGGAAGGATTTTGGGCAGAATTTTAGGAAGGATTCTAGGGGGTTTTGGGCCGGATTCTGGTTTTTTTGGGAAAGATTTTGGGGGTGTTTTGGGCAGGATTTTAGGGAGGATTCTGGAGGGTTTTGGGCAGGATTTTGGGGGTGTTTTGGGCCGGATTCTGGGGGTTTTTTTGGGAAGGATTTTCGGAGTGTTTTGGGCAGGATTTTAGGAAGGATTTTGGGTAGGATTTTGGGCCAGATTCTGGGTTTTTTGGGAAGGATTTTGAGGGTGTTTTGGGAACGATTTTAGGGAGGATTCTGGAGGGTTTTGGGCAGGATTTTGGGGTGTTTTGGGCAGGATTTTGAGGGTGTTTTGGGCAGGATTTTGGGGTGCTTCAGACAGAATTTTGCGATGTTTTGGGCAGGATTTTGAGGGTGTTTTGGGCAGAATTCTGGGGGTGTATTTGGAAGGATTTGGGGGGGGTTTGGGGCAGGATTTTAGGAAGGATTTTGGGGGTGTTTTGGGCCGGATTCTGGGTTTTTTGGGAAGGATTTTGGGGGTGTTTTGGGCAGGATTTTTGGAGTGTTTTTGGACAGGATTTTGAGGGTGTTTTGGGCAGGATTTTGGGGTGTTTCAGACAGAATTTTGCGATGTTTTGGGCAGGATTTTGGGGGTGTTTTGGGTGGGATTTTAGGGGTGTATTTGGAAGGATTTTGGGGGGGGGGTTTGGGTGGGATTTCGGGGCATTTTGGGGGTGTTTTGGGCAGGATTTTAGGAAGGATTCTGGAGGGTTTTGGGCAGGATTTTAGGAAGGATTTTGGGGGTGTTTTGGCAGGATTTTTGGAGTGGTTTTGGGCAGGATTTTGGGGTGCTTCAGACAGAATTTTGCGATGTTTTGGACAGGATTTTGGGGGAATTTTGGGTGGGATTTTGGGACATTTTGGGGGTATTTCGCTGCCACACACCACTCTCAAAACTCTCCACACTGCAAGCCCGCACCGGCGCGTTTTGGGGTCGGTTTTTGGGGTATCTCCAGGCAGATTTCGGGGTGTTTCGGGGTCGGTTTTTGGGGTATCTCCAGGCAGATTTCGGGGTGTTTTGGGGTCGGTTTTTGGGGTATCCCCAGGCAGATTTCGGGGGGTTTCGGGGGGCTCAGGCGTGCTGGCGGCGCCAGACGATGACGGTGCCCGCGGCGTCGCCCGAGGCCAGCAGGGACTCGTCGCAGTTGAAGGCCACGGCCAGCACGGGCGCCCCGTGGCCCTGCAGGGTGTTCACGGTGGCTCGCGCCGCGCGGCCCACGTCGAAAAAGTGCACGGAGGCGTCCTCGCTGCCCGTCACTGCGGGGACATTGGGGATATTGGGGACATTGGGGACATTGGGGATGGCAGGGACATTGGGGACATCCAACCGCCCTCCTCGCTGCCTGTCACTGTGTGTGGGGACATTGGGGACATTGTGGACATTGGGGATAGCAGGGACATCGGGGACGTTGGGGATATTGGGGATGTCAGGGATATTGGGGACATTGGGGACATTGGGATAGCAGGGACACTGGGGACACCCAACCACCCTCCTTGCTGCCCGTCACTGTGCGGGGACATTGGGGATATTGGGGACATTGGGGATAACAGGGACAAGGATGTGATCCCATTGACCCCCCTCGCTGCCCGTCACTGTGTGGACATTGGGACATTGGGGACATTGGGGACATCAGAAACATCAGGGACAAGGATGTGATCCCATTGACTCCCCTCGCTGCCCGTCACTGTGGGGACACGGGGACATTGGGGATAGCAGGGACATTGGGGACAACAGGGATATTGGGGACATTGGGGACATTGGGGACATCGGGGACGTTGGGGATATTGGGGACACTGGGGACACCCAACCGCCCTCCTTGCTGCCCGTCACTGTGCGGGGACATTGGGGACATCAGGGACAAGGATGTGATCCTACTGACCCCCTCACTGCCCGTCACTGTGTGGGGACATTGGGGACATTGGGGATGTCAAGGACATCGGGGACATCAGGGATATTGGGGATAGCAGGGACATTGGGGATAGCAGGGACATCAGGGACATTGAGGACATCCAACCGCCCTCCTCACTGCCCGTCACTGAGGGGACACGGGGACATTGGGGACAAGGATATGATCCCATTGACCCCCTCGCTGCCCGTCACTGTGGGGACATTGGGGACATTGGGGATAACAGGGACATCGGGGACATTGGGGACATTGGGATATTGGGGACATTGGGGATGGCAGGGACAAGGATATGATCCCATTGACCCCCCTCGCTGCCCGTCACTGTGCATGGGGACATTGGGGATAGCAGGGACATTGGGGACATTGGGGACAAGGATGTGATCCTGCTGACTCCCCTCACTGCCCGTCACTGTGTGGGGACATTGGGGACATTGGGGATAGCAGGGACATTGGGGACACTGGGGACATTGGGGACATTAGGGATATTGGGGATACTGGGGACATTGGGGATAGCAGGGACATTGGAACATTGGGGACAAGGATATGATCCCATTGATCCCCCTCGCTGCCCGTCACTGCATTGGGGACATTGGGACACAGGGACATTGGGGACACCCAACCACCCTCCTTGCTGCCCATCACTGCATGGGGACATTGGGGACATTGGGGATAGCAGGGACATCGGGGACATTGGGGACATTAGGGATATTGGGGATACTGGGGACATTGGGGACATCGGGGACATTGGGGATAGCAGGGACATTGGGGACATCAGGGACATTGGGGATAGCAGGGACAAGGATATGATCCCATTGATCCCCCTCGCTGCCCGTCACTGAGGGGAACATTGGGGATAACAGGGACATTGGGGATAGCAGGGACATTGGGGACACCCAACCACCCTCCTCACTGCCCATCACTGTGGGGGGACATGGGGACATTGGGGACATTGGGGACAAGGATGTGATCCCATTGATCCCCCTTGCTGCCCGTCACTGTGGGGACATCAGGGACATTGGGGATAGCAGGGACACCCAACCGCCCCCCTCGCTGCCCGTCACTGTGGGGACATGGGGACATTGGGGATGTCAGGGACATTGGGGATAGCAGGGACATTGGGGATAGCAGGGACATTGGGGACATCAGGGATAACAGGGACATTGGGGACATTGGGGATGGCAGGGACATTGGGGACATCAGGGATAACAGGGACATTGAGGACATTGGGGATGGCAGGGACATTGGGGACAAGGATATGATCCCATTGACCCCCTCGCTGCCCATCACTGCGGGGACATTGGGGACGTTGGGGACATCGGGGATAGCAGGGACATTGGGGACACCCAACCGCCCCCCTCACTGCCCGTCACTGTGTGGGGACATCGGGGACATTGGGGACACCGGGGACATTGGGGACATTGGGGATGTTGGGGACATTGGGGACAAGGATGTGATCCCATTGACCCCCCTCACTGCCCGTCACTGTGTGGGGACATCGGGGACATCAGTCTGTCCCAGTCCATCCCAGTCCATCCCCAGTCTGTCCACTCCCTCCCAGTCCATTCCCAGGCTCTCCCAGTTTATCCCAGTCCATTCCCACTCTCTCCCAGTCCATTCCCAGTTTGTCCCAGTCTCTCCCAGTCCATTCCCATTCCATCCCAGTCCCTCCCAGTCTCTGTCGCTCCCTCCCAGTCCATTCCCAGTTTGTCCCACTCCTCTCCCAGTCCCTCCCAGTTTATCCCAGTTCATTCCCAGTCCCCTCCCAGTCCACTCCCAGTCCCTCCCAGTCTGTCCCAGCGCTCACCCACGCAGGCTCCCAGTCCCTCCCAGTCCATCCCCAGGCTCTCCCAGTCCATTCCCAGTTTGTCCCAGTCTGTCCCAGCTCATTCCAGTCCCCTCCCAGTCCATTCCCAGCCTCTCCCAGTCCGTCCAGTCCATTCCCAGTCCCTCCCAGTCTCTCCCAGTCCTTCCCAGTCCCTCCCAGTCCATTCCCAGTCCCTCCCAATCCATTCCCAGTCCATTCCCAGTTTGTCCCAGTCCCTCCCAGTCCTTCCCAGTCTCTCCCACTCCCTCCCAGTCCGTCCCAGTCCCTCCCAGTCCCTCCCAGTTTATCCCAGTTCATTCCCAGTCCCCTCCCAGTCCCTCCCAGTCGGTCCCAGTGCTCACCCACGCAGGCCCCCTGCCTGAAGGACATCAGGGGGCAGAAGCAGCTCCTCAGGGGCTGCTCCCGGTGCCGCGTGGGGAAACTGCGCCGGAGCCGCAGCCCCGGGGCGCCCGAGCCGCCCTCGTCCTCCACCACCCTGGGGTGGAGGGGAAAAAGGGCTCAGAAATATCCAAAAATCACCCCAAAAACACCCAAAAATCACCCCAAAATCACCCCGAGCCCCCCTCGTCCTCCACCACCCTGGGCAGGGGAAAAGGGAACAGAAATACTCAAAAATCACCCCAAAAATCCTCCCGAGCCCCCCTCGTCCTCCACCACCCTGCAGGGACCAAAAAGGGGTCAGAAATACTCAAAAATGACCCCAAAATCACCCCGAGCCCCCCTCGTCCTCCACCACCCTGGGCAGGGGAAAACGGGGTCAGAAATACTCAAAAATCACCCCCAAAATCCTCCCGGGCCGCCCTCGTCCTCCACCACCCTGGGCAGGGGGAAAAGGGGTCAGAAGTATCCAAAAATCACCCCAAAAACACCCAAAAACTACCCCAAAATCACCCTGAGCCGCCCTCGTCCTCCACCACCCTGGGCAGGGGAAAAAGGGAACAGAAATACCCAAAAATCACCCCAAAACCACCCAAAAATTACCCCAAAATCACCCCGAGCCCCCCTCATTCTTCACCAGTCTGCAGGGACCAAAAAGGGCTCAGAAATACTCAAAAATCACCCCAAAAACACCCAAAAACTACCCCAAAATCACCCCGAGCCGCCCTCGTCCTCCACCACCCTGGGCAGGGGGAAAAGGGAACAGAAACACCCAAAAATCACCCCAAAAACTGCTCCTAAAACCCCACCGAGCCCCCCTTGTCCTCCACCACCCTGGGGAGACCAAAAAGGGGTCAGAAATACTCAAAAATCACCCCAAAATCACCCCAAAAATCCTCCCGAGCCGCCCTCGTCCTCCACCACCCTGGGCAGGCCACAAAGGGCTCAGAAATACTCAAAAATCACCCAAAAACTACCCCAAAATCACCCCGAGCCGCCCTCGTCCTCCACCACCCTGGGGAGACCAAAAAGGGCTCAGAAATATCCAAAAACACCCAAAAATCACCCCAAAATCATCCCGAGCCGCCCTCGTCCTCCACCACCCTGGGGTGGAGGGGAAAAGGGAACAGAAGTATCCAAAAATCACCCCAAAAACACCCAAAAACTACCCCAAAATCACCCTGAGCCGCCCTCGTCCTCCACCACCCTGGGCGGGGGAAAAGGCATCAGAAATACTCAAAAATCACCCCAAAATCACCCCGAGCCACCCTCGTCCTCCACCACTCTGGGGAGGGGAAAAAGGGCTCAGAAATATCCAAAAATCACCCCAAAATCACCCAAAAACTACCCCAAAATCACCCCAAAATCACCCCGAGCCGCCCTTGTCCTCCACCACTCTGGGGAGACAAAAAGGGGTCAGAAATACTCAAAAATCACCCAAAAATCACCCCAAAAACACCCAAAAATCACCCCAAAATCCTCCCGAGCCCCCCTCATCCTCCACCACCCTGGGGAGATCAAAAAGGGGTCAGAAATATCCAAAAATCACCCAAAAAATACCCCAAAATCACCCCGAGCCACCCTCGTCCCCCACCACCCTGGGGAGACCAAAAGGGCTCAGAAATACTCAAAAATCACCCCAAAATCACCCCGAGCCCCCCTCATCCTTCACCACCCTGGGCAGATGAAAAAGGGGTCAGAAATAGTCAAAAATGACCCCAAAACCACCCAAAAACTACCCCAAAATCACCCCGAGCCGCCCTCGTCCTCCACCACCCTGTGGGGACCAAAAAGGGGTCAGAAATACTCAAAAATCACCCCAAAAACCCTCCTGAGCCGCCCTCATCCTCCACCACCCTGGGCAGGGGAAAAAGGGCATCAGAAATATCCAAAAATCACCCCAAAATCACCCAAAATCACCCTGAGCTGCCCTCGTCCTCCACCACCCTGGGCAGGGGAAAAAGGGAACAGAAATACTCAAAAACACCCAAAAATCACCCCAAAATCACCCCGAGCCGCCCTCGTCCTCCACCACCCTGGGCAGATGAAAAAGGGGTCAGAAAAAGTCAAAAATCACCCCAAAATCACCCCAAAAACTGCCCCAATGTCCCCCCATAGCAGAAAAGCAGCAGGAGGTTGGGGCAGGTGTTGACCAGCAGGGACGGGTCTGGTTCACCCCAAATCCCCCAAATCCCCCCAATTCCCCAAATCCTCCAATTCCCCAAATCCTTCAATTCCCCAAATCCCCCCCATTCCCCAAATCCCCCAATTCCCCAAATCCCCCCAATTCCCCAAATCCCCAAATCCTCCAATTCCCCAAATCCCCCCAAGCCCCCCAAATCCCCTCAATTCCCCAAATCCCCCCAATTCCCCAAATCCTCCATTTTCCCCAAATCCTCCAATTCCCCAAATCCTCCAATTCCCCAAATCCCCCCCATTCCCCAAATCCTCCCAATTCCCCAAATCCCCCCAATTCTTCAAATCCCCCCAATTCCCCAAATCCCCCCAATTCTCCAAATCCCTCCAAATCCCCTTAATTCTCCAAATCCCCCCAATTCCCCAAAGCCCCCCAGTGTCCCCAAAGCCCCCTGATGACCCCAATGTCCCCAAGCCCCCCAAATCCCCCCAATTCCCCAAATCCCCCAATTCCCCAAATCCCCCCAATTCCCCAAATCCTCCAATTCCCCAAATCCCTTCAATTCCCCAAATCCCCCCAATTCCCCAAATCCCCCAAATCCCCCCAATTCCCCAAAGCCCCTCCATGTCCCCAAATCCCCTCAATTCCCCAAAGCCCCCAAATCCTCCAATTCCCCCCAATTCCTCAAATCCCCTCAATTCCCCAAAGCCCCCCAGTGTCCCCAAAGCTCCCTGATGTCCCCAATGTCCTCAAGCCCCCCAAATCCCCCCAATTCCCCAAATCCTCCAATTCCCCAAATCCTCCCAATTCTCCAAATCCCCCAATTCCTCCCAATTCCCCAAATCCCCCCAATTCCCCAAAGCCCCTCCATGTCCCCAAATCCCCCCAATTCCCCAAAGCCCCCCAGTGTCCCCAAAGCCCCCTGATGTCCCCAAGTCGCCCAAATCCCCCAAATTCCCTAAATCCCCCCAATTCCCCCCAAATCCTCCAAATCCCCCCAAATCCTCCAATTCCCCAAATCCCCCCGATGTCCCCAAAGCCCCCCCAGTGTCCCCAGTGTCCCCAGAGCCCCCCCCAAGCCCCCTGCCCGTACCGGAAGAGCAGCAGCCGGTCGGGGCAGGCGTTCACCAGCAGGGATGGGTCTGGTTCACCCCAAATCCCCCCAATTCCCCAAATCCCCCCAATTCCCCAAATCCTCCAATTCCCCAAATCCCCCCAATTCCCCAAAGCCCCCCCAAATCCCCCCAAGCCCCCCAAGCCCCCTGCCCGTACCGGAAGAGCAGCAGCCGGTCGGGGCAGGCGTTCACCAGCAGGGACGGGTCCGGCGCCTCCCGGCTGGCCCAGGCCCGGGCCGAGAGCGAAGTGATGGAGCCGCCAGCCTGGACCAGCACCCGCGAGGCCTTGGTGAGCCGGCCTGGGGGGCACAGGGGGTGAGACCCCTCCCCAAACCAACCAGTACTGCCCCAGTGCCCCTGGTACTGCCCCAGTGCCCCCCAGTGTCCCCTGGAGCAGCACCCGCGAGGCCTTGGTGAGGCGGCCCTGGGGGGTACAGGGGGTGAGACCCCTCCCCAAAACCACCCAGTGCTGCCCAGTGCCCCTGGTACTGCCCCAGTGCATCCCAGTACCACCCAGTGCATCCCAGTACTGCCCAGTGCTGCCCCAGTGCCGCCCAGCGTCCCCTGCACCAGCACCACCTGCCAGCCAGGGGGGCACAGGGTGTGAGACCCCTCCCCAAAACCACCCAGTACTGCCCCAGTGCCCCCAGTGCCCCCCAGTGCTGCCCCAGTGCCCCCCAGTGCATCCCAGTACCACCCAGTGTCCCCCAGTGCTGCCCAGTGCCCCCTGGACCAGCACCCGCGAGGCCTTGGTGAGGCGGCCTGGGGGGCACAGGGGGTGAGACCCCTCCCCAAACCAACCAGTGCATCCCAGTGCCCCCTGGTACTGCCCCAGTGCATCCCAGTACCACCCAGTGCATCCCAGTACAGCCCCAGTGCCCTGGTACTGCCCCAGTGCCCCCTGGAGCAGCACCCGCGAGGCCTTGGTGAGCCGGCCTGGGGGGCACAGGGGGTGAGACCCCTCCCCAAAACCAACCAGTGCTGCCCAGTGCATCCCAGTGCCCTCCAGTACCACCCAGTGCCCTCCAGTACTGCCCAGTGCATCCCAGTGCCCCCCAGTGCATCCCAGTACAGCCCCAGTGCCCCTGGTACTGCCCCAGTGCCCCCTGCACCAGCACCTGCAAGGCCTTGGTGAGGCGGCCTGGGGGGCACAGGGGGTGAGACCCCTCCCCAAAACAACCAGTGCTGCCCCAGTGCATCCCAGTACTGCCCCAGTGCCCCCCAGTACTGCCCCAGTGTCCCCTGCACCAGCACCACCTGCCAGCCTGGGGGGCACACGGTGTGAGACCCCTCCCCAAACCAACCAGTGCTGCCCAGTGCCCCCCAGTGCATCCCAGTACCACCCAGTGTCCCCCAGTACTGCCCAGTGCCTCCCAGTGCCCCCTGGAGCAGCACCCGCGAGGCCTTGGTGAGCCGGCCTGGGGGGCACAGGGTGTGAGACCCCTCCCCAAAACCAACCAGTGCTCCCCAACACTGCCCAGTGCTGCCCAGTACTGCCCCAGTGCCTCCCAGTACCACCCAGTGCTCCCCAGTGCCCCCTGCACCAGCACCCGCAAGGCCTTGGTGAGCTGGCCTGGGGGGCACACGGTGTGAGACCCCTCCCCAAAACCCTCCCAGTGCTTCCCAACACTGCCCAGTGCTGCCCCAGTACCACCCAGTGCCCCCTGCACCAGCACCCGCAAGGCCTTGGTGAGCCGGCCTGGGGGGTACAGGGTGTGAGACCCCTCCCCAAAACCCTCCCAGTGTCTCCCAGTACAGCCCCAGTGGCTCCCAGTACCACCCAGTCGTTCTGTACCCACCCCCCAGTGCCCCCCAATCCCTCGCAGTCCCTCTGTACCCATCCCCAATCCCTCCCACTCCCTCCCAGTGCCCCCCAATCCCTCCCAGTTCATCCCAGTCCCTCTGTACCTACACCCAGTCCCATCCCAGACCCCTCCCAGTGCTCTCCAATCCCTCCCAGTCCCTCCCAGTCTGTCCCAGTCCATCCCAGTCCCTCTGTACCCATCCCCAATCCCTCCCAGTCCCCCCAGTGCCCCCCAGGCCGGTACCGGTGCCGGGGTCGCACAGGAACGACGACACCGAGCCCCGATCGTCCCCGGCCCACAGGACCCGCCCGGGGGGCGTCGAAGCAAAGGGCGAGGACGCGCCCGGGGAGGCGCCCGGTGCCGCCCCGCGCTGCCTTCCCCGTGGAGATGTTCACGACTCGGACCATGTGCCGGGCACTGCCCACCTGGGGGGGCAAACATGGGGCTGGGGGGCACCCTGGGACCCCCAAAGCCACCCTGGGACCCCCAAACCCATCCTGAGACCCCCAAACCCACCCTGAGATCCCCAAACCCACCCTGGGATCCCCAAACCCATCCTGGGACCCCCAAAGCCACCCTGAGACCCCCAAAATCCCCCCCAGAACCCACCCTGAGACCCCCAAACCCCCCTAGAGCCGCCTTCCCCGTGGAGATGTTCACGACTCGGACCATGTGCCGGGCACTGCCCACCTGGGGGGGCAAATATGGGGCTGGGGGGCACCCTGGGACCCCCAAACCCATCCTGAGACCCCCAAACCCATCCTGGGACCCCCAAAATCCCCCCTAGAGCCGCCTGCCCTGTGGGGATGTTCACGACACGGACCATGTGCCGGGCACTGCCCACCTGGGGGGCAAACATGGGGCTGGGGGGCACCCTGGGACCCCCAAACCCATCCTGAGACCCCCAAACCCACCCTGAGACCCCCAAAACCTCCCCTAGAGCCGACTTCCCCATGGAAATGTTCACAACCTGCACCATGTGCCGGGCACTGCCCACCTCAAAAATGGGGATGAGGGGGCACCCTGGGACCCCCAAACCCATCCTGGGATCCCCAAACCCACCCTGAGACCCCCAAAGCCATCCTGAGACTCCCAAAGCCATTCTGGGACCCCCAAAACCCCCCTAGAGCCGCCTTCCCTGTGGGGATGTTCACAACCTGCACCATGTGCCGGGCACTGCCCACCTCAAAAATGGGGATGAGGGGGCACCCTGGGACCCCCAAACCCATCCTGAGACCCCCAAAGCCATCTTGAGACCCTCAAACCTGCCTGAGACCCCCAAAATCCCCCCCAAAACCCAATCTGAGACCCCCAAAACCTCCCCTAGAGCCGCCTTCCCTGTGGGGATGTTCATAACACGGACCATGTGCCGGGCACTGCCCACCTGGGGGGGCACACCTGACTCAGACCCTCCTGAGACCGCCAAAATTTTGGGCCATTTTGGGGTATTTTAGGGTATTTCAGTGTTTCTCTCACCACAGTCAGGTTGTTATTCAGCGGCTGGAACGCACAGCACAGCAGCGCGGCCCCGTCGGGGTCGGGCACGCGGCGGATGCATCGCCCGTCCCCGGGGTCCCAGAGGCGCAGGGTCCCGTCCAGCGAGGTGGACACCAGGACATCGTTGGACAGGGACCAGGCGAAGTCCGAGACTCCGGCGCCGTGGCCGCGGAGGCGCCGCAGCACGGCCGGGGGCCCCGGCGCCAGGCGGCACACGGAGAGCGTCCCGTCCAGCGAGCAGCACGCCAGCAGGTGGCGCTCGTCGTGGGCGAACTGCACCTTCCGCACTGGGGGGGCGAGAGGGGGAAAGGTGAGACCCCTCCCCAAAATTCTACAGGGGTGGGAGCTCCCCAAAGTCAGGGGAGACCCCTAGAACTGGGGGAACCCCCTAAATCCATCCAGCAGGTGGCGCTCGTCGTGCGTGAACTGCACCTTCCGCACTGCGGGGGAGAGAGGGGGACGGGTGAGACCCCTCCCCAAAATTCTATAGGGCCAGGGGCGACCCCTAAATCCATCCAGCAGGTGGCGCTCGTTGTGGGCAAACGGCACCTTCCGCACTGGGGGGGAGAAAGGAGGAAAGGTGAGACCCCTCCCCAAAATTATACAGGGGTGGGAGGCCCTCAAAGTCAGGGGAAATCCCCCAACCCATCCAGCAGGTGGCGCTCGTCGTGCGCGAACTGCATCTTCCGCACTGGGGGGGGGAAAGGGGGAAAGGTGAGACCCCTCCCCAAAATCCCACAGAGCTGGGAGCCCCCCAAAGTCAGGGGAGACCCTTAAACCCACCCACTATGTGCTACTTATGATGGGCAAACTGCACCTTCCGCACTGGAGGGGGAAAGGGGGAAAGGTGAGACCCCTCCTCAAAATTATACAGGGCCAGGAACCCCCCAGAGTCAGGAGAGACCCCTCCCTCAAAACAAACGGTTCAGCCTCAGAACCAGGGGAACCCCCAAACTCATCCAGCACATGGATGGGCAAACTGCATCTTCCGCACTGGGGAGGGAGAAAGGGGGACGGGTGAGACCCCTCCCCAAAATTATACAGAGCTGGGAGCCCCCCAAAATCAGGGGCAATCCCCCAAAACAAAGGGATCAGCCCCAGAACCAGGGGGGACCCCCAAACTCATCCAGCACATGGATGGGCAAACTGCACCTTCCGCACTGGGGGGGAGAAAGGGGGACGGGTGAGACCCCTCCCCAAAATTCTATAGGGTCAGGGGCGACCTCTAGAACTGGGGGGAGCCCCCCAACCCATCCAGCAGGTGGCGCTCGTCGTGCGCGAACTGCACCTTCCGCACTGGGGAGGGAGAAAGGGGGACAGGGGAGACCCCTCCCCAAAATTCTACAGAGCTGGGAGCCCCTCAAAGTCAGGGGAAATCCCCCAAAACAAAGGGATCAGCCCCGGAGCTGGGGGAGCCCCCAGACCCTGCAGGAAACTGAGGCTCCTGCCCTGGGGAGGGACACGGGGGACACCTGAGAGCCCCCCCAAACAACACCTGAGAACCCTTCAGACCCCCCAAACAACACCTGAGACCCCTCAGACCCTCCCCCAGGGGACACCTGTGACTCCTCAAACAACACCTGAGACCCCCCAGACCCCCCAAACACCACCTGAGACCCCCCCAGACCCCCCAAACAACACCTGAGACCCCCCAGACCCCCTCAAAGTTTCCCCAGAAACCTCTAAACAACACCTGAGAACCCCCAGACCCCCCTGATGCCCCCCAAGGGACACCTGAGACCCCCAAACAACACCTGAGACCCCTTCAGACCCCAGCAGGGGACACCTGAGACCCCTTCAGACCCCCCAAACAACACCTGAGACCCCCCCAGACCCCCCAAACAACACCTGAGATCCCCTCAGACGCCCCCCCAAGGGACACCTGAGACCCCCCAAACAACACCTGAGACCCCCCCAGACCCCCCAAACAACACCTGAGATCCCCTCAGACGCCCCCCCAAGGGACACCTGAGACCCCCCAAACAACACCTGAGACCCCTTCAGACCCCCCAAACACCACCTGAGACCCCCCCAGACCCCCTCAGATGACACCTGAGACCCCCCAGACCCCCTCAGATGACACCTGAGCCCCCCCTGGTTACCGGCGCTGTCCAGGTGCTGGTCGAACACGTGGAACACCCCGGCGAAGGCGTAGTTCTCACTCAGGGTGGTGTCCCCGGCCATGGCCCGGCTGGCCTCGGCCAGGGGGGTGGGCACCACCCCGGGGGGGCTGCGGGAGGGGGGGGGGCAGCATGAGACCCCTCCCCAAATTGATCTGAAACCCCACTGGACAACCTGAACCCAATGCGGCACCCCCCCGGTTCACTGGAATGGTTTGGTCCAGGGGAATGGGGGCCTCCAAAGAGGATGGGGGGGGGGGGGGGAAATGTGAGATCCCCCCCTGCAGGTATCGAATGGCGCCCTCCAAACCCCCCCATCCTCCACAATGGTTTCGCCCACAGGTGCACACCCACGCCAAAAAGCATAAGGGGAGGGGGAGATACCTTGAGACCCCCCCCTCAAAAACATCGAGACCCCTCCCAAAAGATCCCACAACCCCCTGAGACCCCTCCCCAGGTACCCCCTGAACCCCCCCCAGGTATTGACTGGCACCCTCCAAACCCCCCCCCCATCCTCCACAATGGTATCGCCCACAGGTGTGCAGAGACTCCCCCAAAAACATCGAGACCCCCCCCCAAAAAACGCCCAAAGTCCCCCCAAAAACGCCTAAAATCCCCCAAAATCCCCCAAAATATCCCCAAAATCCCCAGGACCCCCTCCCCAAAATTACTCCCCACCACCCTGAGACCCCCAAAAACCCCCAAAATCCCCCCAAAATCCACCCAAAATCCCCAGGACCCCCCTCCTCAATCCCCTCAGGAGCCCAAGACCTCCCCCAGACCCCCAAACCACCCAGGACCACCCCCCAAAATGACTCCCCACCACCCTGAAACCCCCAAAAAACGCCCAAAATACCCCGAAAAAAAACCCCAAAATCCCCCTGGGACCCCTCCCCAATTTCCCCCCCGGGGGTCTCACCGCTCATCAGGGCCCCCCCGCAGCCCCCCCGGGCCGGAGCTGCGGCTCAGGGAGCGCCGGTGACCCCGGGACCCCCGCGGGTCCTCCTCGAAATCCTGGGGAGGGGGAGAAGGGTTGGGACCCCCGAATTGGGGAGGGGGAAAAGGTTGGGACCCCCGAATTGGGGAGGGGAGAAGGTTGGGACCCCGAATTAGGGAGGGAAAGGGTTGGGACCCCCGAATTGGGGAGGGGGAAAAGGTTGGGACCCCTGAATTGGGGAGGGAAAGGGTTGGGGACCCCCGAATTGGGGAGGGAAAGGGTTGGGACCCCCGAATTGGGGAGGGGAGAAGGGTTGGGACCCCTGAATTGGGGAGGAGGAAAAGGTTGGGACCCCCGAATTGGGGAGGGGGGAAAAGGTTGGGACCCCCAAATTGGGGAGGGGAGAAGGGTTGGGACCCCCGAATTGGGGAGGGGGAGAGAAGGGTTGGGACCCGAAATTGGGGAGAGAAAGGGTTGGGACCCCCGAATTGGGGAGGGGGAAAAGGTTGGGACCCCCGAATTAGGGAGGGAAAGGGTTGGGACCCCCGAATTGGGGAGGGGAGAAGGGTTGGGACCCCCGAATTAGGGAGGGAAAGGGTTGGGACCCCCGAATTGGGGATGGGGAGAAGGGTTGGGACCCCCGAATTGGGGAGGGGGAGAAGGTTGGGACCCCCGAATTGGGGAGGGGGAGAAGGGTTGGGACCCCCGAATTGGGAGGGAAAGGGTTGGGACCCCGAAATTGGGGAGGGAAAGGGTTGGGACCCCCGAATTGGGGAGGGGCAGAAGGTTGGGACCCCCCGAATTGGGGAGGGGAGAAGGGTTGGGACCCCGAAACTGGGGAGGGGGGAGAAGGGTTGGGACCCCGAATTGGGGAGAGAAAGGGTTGGGACCCCCGAATTGGGGAGGGGAGAAGGGTTGGGACCCCTGAATTGGGGAGGGGGAGAAGGGTTGGGACCCCCGAATTGGGAGAGAGAAAGGGTTGGGACCCCTGAATTGGGGAGGGGAGAAGGGTTGGGACGCCTGAATTGGGGAGGGAAAGGGTTGGGACCCCCGAATTGGGGAGGGGAGAAGGGTTGGGACCCCCGAATTGGGGGAGGGGGAGAAGGGTTGGGACCCCCGAATTGGGGAGAGAAAGGGTTGGGACCCCCGAATTGGGGAGTGGGAGAAGGTTGGGACCCCCGAATTAGGGAGGGAAAGGGTTGGGACCCCCGAATTGGGGAGGGGGAGAAGGGTTGGGACCCCTGAATTGGGGAGGGGGAGAAGGGTTGGGACCCCTGAATTGGGGGGAGAAGGGTTGGGACCCCAAATTGGGGAGGGGGAAAAGGTTGGGACCCCCGAATTGGGGAGGGGGAAAAGGTTGGGACCCCTGAATTGGGAGGGAAAGGGTTGGGATCCCAAATTGGGGAGGGGGAGAAGGTTGGGACCCCCGAATTGGGGAGGGGGAGAAGGTTGGGACCCCCGAATTGGGGAGAGAAAGGGTTGGGACCCCCGAATTGGGGAGGGGAAAGGGTTGGTCTGGCCCCAAAATTGGGGGGAGCAATGAAAATTGGGATAGGAAACCCAAAAATGAGGGTGGGAAACCCAAAATTGGGGGTGGGAAACCCAAAATTGGGGTGGGGTCCCCTCAAATCTCCCAAAATTGGTGCTGGGACTCCCTGACCCCCCCCCCGAAGGAGTTTTGGGATGGTCCAACACCCCCCAGGTGTGTCCTGAGCCCTCCAGGTGTGCCCAGGTGTGCCCACAGGTATTAGGAGTGCCCAGGTGTAGCCCAGGTGTGCCCAGGTGTGCCCAGGTGTGCCTCACATGTGCCCAGGTGTGCCCACAGGTATTCAGGAGTGCCCAGGTGTACCCCAGGTGTATCCCAGGTGTGCCCCAGGTATACGCAGGTGTATGCCACAAGTGTGCCCAGGTGTACCCCAAACCCCTCCAGGCATGACCAGGTGTGCCCAGGTGTGTCCAGGTGTATCATACATGAACCCAGGTGTGCCCAGGTGTATCATACATGTACCCAGCTGTACCCAGGTGTACCCAGGTGTACCCAGGTGTGCCCAGGTGTACCCCAGCTGTACCCAGGTGTGCCCAGGTGTATCATACATGTACCCTAGCTGTGCCCAGGTGTACCCAGGTGTGCCCAGGTGTGCCCAGGTGTGCCCCAGCTATACCCAGGTGTGCCCAGGTGCCCCCAGCTGTACCCAGGTGTATCATACACATGCCCAGGTGTGCCCAGGTGCCCCAGGTACCTCCATGCGGTCCAGCGTGGTGCGGCTGGCCCTGAGGGCGCTGTGGCAGCTGCCCAGATGTGCCCAGGTGTATCATACATGTACCCTAGCTGTACCCAGGTGTACCCTAGGTGTGCCCAGGTGTGCCCAGGTGTCTCTCAGGTGTACCCCAAACCCTGCCGGTCTGCCCAGGTGCATCATACATGTACCCAGGTGTACCCAGGTGTACCCAGGTGTCTCTCAGGTGTACCCCAAACCCTCCCAGGTGTGCCCAGGTGTCTCTCAGGTGTACCCAGGTGTGCCCAGGTGTATCATACATGTACACAGCTGTACCCAGGTGTGCCCAGGTGTGCCCAGGTGTTTCATACATGTACCCAACTGTACCCAGGTGTACCCCAGCTGTACCCAGGTGTATCATACACATGCCCAGGTGTGCCCAGGTGCCCCCAGGTGTATCCCAGGTACCTCCATGCGGTCCAGCGTGGTGCGGCTGGCCCTGAGGGCGCTGCGGCAGCTGCCCAGGTGTGCCCAGGGTGTATCATACATGTGCCCAGCTGTACCCAGGTGCCCCCAGCTGTACCCAGGTGTATCATACACATGCCCAGGTGTACCCAGGTGTATCATACATGTACCCTAGCTGTACCCAGGTGTACCCAGGTGTGCCCAGGTGTACCCAGGTGTCTCTCAGGTGTACCCCAGCTATACCCAGGTGCCCCCAGCTGTACCCAGGTGCATCATACACATGCCCAGGTATGCCCAGGTGTGCCCCAAAGCCCTCCAGGTGCCTCCAGGTGTATCCCAGGTACCTCCATGCGGTCCAGCGTGGTGCGGCTGGCCCTGAGGGCGCTGCGGCAGCTGCCCAGGTGTGCCCAGGTGTATCATAAATGTACCCAGCTGTACCCAGGTGTACCCAGGTGTATCATACATGTACCCTAGCTGTACCCAGGTGTGCCCAGGTGTATCATACATGTACCCTAGCTGTACCCAGGTGTGCCCCAGGTGTATCATACATGTACCCAGCTGTACCCAGATGTACCCCAGGTGTACCTAGCTATACCCAGGTGTACCCCAGCTATACCCAGGTGTACCCAGGTGTACCCCAACCCCCACCAGGTGTACCCAGGTGTGCCCAGGTGTCTCTCAGGTGTACCCCAAACCCTCCCAGGTGTGCCCAGGTGTATCATACACATGCCCAGCTGTACCCAGGTGTATCATACACATGCCCAGGTGTACCCAGGTGTACCCCAGCTGCCCCCAGCTGTACCCAGGTGTATCATACACATGCCCAGCTGTGCCCAGGTGTACCCAGGTGTGCTCAGGTGTACCCCAAACCCCCCCAGGTGTGCCCAGGTGTATCATACATGTACCCAGGTGTGACCAGGTGTACCCAGGTGTATCATACACATACCCAGGTGTACCCAGGTGTACCCCAAACCCCCCCAGGTACCTCCATGCGGTCCAGCGTGGTGCGGCTGGCCCGCAGGGCGCTGCGGCAGCTGCCCAGGTGTGCCCAGGTGAATCATACATGTACCCAGGTGTGCCCAGGTGTACCCAGGTGTATCATACATGTACCCAGGTGTGCCCAGGTGTGCCCAGGTGTATCATACATGTACCCAGCTGTACCCAGGTGTACCCCAGGTGTACCCAGGTGTGCCCCAGGTGTGCCCAGGTGTATCATACATGTACCCAGCTGTACCCAGGTGTACCCCAGCTGCCCCCAGCTGTACCCAGGTGTATCATACACATGCCCAGGTGTGCCCAGGTGTATCCCAGGTATACCCAGGTGCCCCAGGTACCTCCATGCAGTCCAGCGTGGTGGGGCTGGCCCTCAGGGCGCTGTGGCAGGTGTGCCCAGGTGTGCCCAGGTGTATCATACATGTACCCAGCTGTACCCAGGTGTACCCCAGGTGTACCCAGGTGTGCCCAGGTGCCCCCAGGTGTATCCCAGGTACCTCCATGCGGTCCAGCGTGGTGCGGCTGGCCCTGAGGGCGCTGTGGCACCTGCCCAGGTGTGCCCAGGTGTATCATACATGTACCCAGCTGTACCCAGGTGTACCCCAGGTGTACCCAGGTGCCCCCAGGTGTGCCCAGGTACCTCCATGCGGTCCAGCGTGGTGCGGCTGGCCCTGAGGGCGCTGCGGCAGCTGCCCGCCTCGGACAGGGCGCCGTAGCGCTGCGCCAGGAGCCGCGCCCGCAGCCGCAGGTACCAGCGCCGCGCCTCGCCCGCCAGGTGCCCGCCCTGCGCCCGCTCCCGCAGCAGCTGCGAGCGCCGGCGCACGTACTGCGTGCGGAACTGCGGCAGCTGCGGCGTGCGGTACGCCGCGTACCTGCACAGGTGAGACAGGTGAGATAAGATATCAGTGAGGAAAGGGGTTAATTCTACACAAAACCAGAAAAATTCCACCCAAAACCAGAGAAATTGTCCTCAAAACCAGAGAAATTCCACCTAAAACCAGACCCAGGTGTGTGGAACTGCGGCAGCTGCGGCGTGCGGTAACGCCGCGTACCTGCACAGGTGAGACAGGTAAGAAATGGGGTTAATTCTATCCAAAACCAGAAAAATTCCACCCAAAACCAGAGAAATTGTACTCAAATTGTACTCAAAACCAGAGAAATTCCACCCAAAACCAGACCCAGGTGTGTGGAATTGTGGCAGCTGCGGCGTGCGGTAACGCCGCGTACCTGCACAGGTGAGACACAGGGGAGAGACAGGTGAGAGACAGGTTAGAGACAGGTGAGAGACAGGTGAGAGACAGGTGAGAGACAGGTGAGAGAAATTCCACCCAAAACCAGAGAAATTCCACCCAAAACCAGAGAAATTCCACCCAAAACCAGACCCAGGTGTGCGGAACTGAGGCAGCTGTGGCGTGCGGTAACGCCGCGTACCTGCACAGGTGAGACAGGGGAGAGACAGGTGAAATACCAATGAGAAATGGGATTAATTCTACACAAAACCAGAAAAATTCTACACAAAACCAGAGAAATTCCACCTAAAACCAGACCCAGGTGTGCGGAACTGCGGCAGCTGCGGCGTGCGGTACGCCGCGTACCTGCACAGGTGAGATACAGGTGAGACAATGGGGTTAATTCTATCCAAAACCAGAGAAATTCCACCCAAAACCAGAGAAATTGTACTCAAAACCAGAAAAATTCCACCCAAAACCAGACCCAGGTGTGTGGAATTGCGGCAGCTGCAATGTGCAGTACGCTGTGTACCTGCACAGGTGAGACAGGTGAGAAATGGGGTTAATTCTATCCAAAACCAGAAAAATTCCACCCAAAACCAGAGAAATTCCACCCAAAACCAGACCCAGGTGTGCAGAACTGAGGCAGCTGCGGCGTGCGGTACGCCGCGTACCTGCACAGGTGAAATACAGGAGAGATACAGGTGAGAAATGGGGTTAATTCTGCACAAAATCAGAGAAATTCCACCCAAAACCAGAGAAATTCCACCTAAAACCAGACCCAGGTGTGCGGAACTGAGGCAGCTGCGGCGTGTGGTACGCCGCGTACCTGCACAGGTGAGACACACAGGTGACACAAGGGAGAGACAGGTGAGAGACAGGCGAAAAAAGGGGTTAAATTCTACACAAAATCAGAAAAATTCCACCCAAAACCGGGCCTAGGTGTGCGGAACTGCGGCAGCTGCGGCGTGCGGTAATGCCACGTACCTGCACAGGTGAGACACAGGTGAGAAATGGGGTTAATTCTACACAAAACCAGAGAAATTCTACACAAAACCAGAGAAATTCCACCTAAAACCAGACCCAGCAGCTGCAGTGTGCGGTACGCCGCGTACCTGCACAGGTGAGACAGGTAAGAAAGGGGGTTAATTCTATCCAAAACCAGAGAAATTCTACACAAAACCAGAGAAATTCCACCTAAAACCGGGCCTAGGTGTGCAGAACTGAGGCAGCTGCAATGTGCGGTAACGCCGCGTACCTGCACAGGTGAGACACGGGGGAGAGACAGGTGAAAAAAGGGGTTAAATTCTACACAAAACCAGAAAAATTCCACCCAAAACCAGTGAAATTGTACTCAAAACCAGAGAAATTCCACCTAAAACCAGACCCAGCAGCTGCGGTGTGTGGTACGCCGCGTACCTGCACAGGTGAGACAGGTTGAGAGAAGATATCAGTGAGGAAAGGGGGTTAATTCTACACAAAACCAGAGAAATTCTACTCAAAACCAGAGAAATTCCACCTAAAACCAGACCCAGCAGCTGCGGCGTCCGGTACGCCGCGTACCTGCACAGGTGAGATACAGGAGAGATATAGGTGAGAGACAGGTGAAAAATGGGGTTAATTCTACACAAAACTAGAGAAATTCTACACAAAACCAGAGAAATTCCACCCAAAACCAGACCCAGGTGTGCAGAACTGCGGCAGCTGCGGCGTGCGGTAACACTGCGTACCTGCACAGGTGAGACATGAGTGAAATACAGGTGACAGGTGAAAAAAGGGGTTAAATTCTACACAAAACCAGAGAAATTCCACCCAAAACCAGACCCAGGTGTGAGGAACTGAGGCAGCTGCGGCGTGCGGTACGCCACGTACCTGCACAGGTAAGAGATAGGTAAGATATCAGTGAGGAAAGGGGTTAATTCTACACAAAACCAGAAAAATTCCACCCAAAACCAGAGAAATTCCACCTAAAACCGGGCCTAGGTGTGCAGAACTGCGGCAGCTGCGGCGTGCGGTAACGCCGCGTACCTGCACAGGTGAGATACAGGGGAGAGACAGGTGAGAGACAGGTGAGAGAAATTCCACCCAAAACCAGAGAAATTGTACTCAAATTGTACTCAAAACCAGAGAAATTCCACCCAAAACCAGACCCAGGCGTGCGGAACTGCGGCAGCTGCAATGTGCGGTAACGCCGCGTACCTGCACAGGTGAGACACAGAGGAGAGATACAGGTGAGAAATGGGGTTAAATTCTACACAAAACCAGAAAAATTCTACACAAAACCAGAGAAATTCCACCTAAAACCAGACCCAGGTGTGCGGAACTGAGGCAGCTGCAATGTGCGGTAACGCCGCGTACCTGCACAGGTGAGATACAGGTGATATATCAGTGAGAAATGGGGTTAATTCTACCCAAAACCAGAGAAATTCTACCCAAAACGGGCCTAGGTGTGCAGAACTGAGTCACCTGCATGGTGCAGTATACAGTGCAGCTGCACAGATGAGATACAGGTGAAATACCAATGAGAAATGGGATTAATTCTACACAAAACCAGAGAAAATCCACCAAAAAAGGAGCCAGAAATGTAGAACTAGGGCACCTGCATGGTGCAATACACAGGTGAGATACAGGTGAGACACACGTGAGATACCGGTGAGAAATGGGGTTAATTCTATCCAAAACCAGGGAAATTCTACTCAAAACAAGACAAATTTCACCCAAAAATGGGCCCAGGTGTGATAACTCCACCCCAAAACCGGTCCAGGTATCACAATCCCCCAAAAAGATGCCCCAAATACCCAAAATCTCCAAATTTCCGCATCCACGTGGGAGCATCTCTCCCTTTAACAGCACTAGGTGCCGGATTCCCCTCAAAACAGCCCAGATAAGAACATCCCCCCCTCATAAAACCGCCCAGGTATCCAAAATCCTCCCCAAAAAAATCCCCCTGAGCTCACCGCGCGTCCACGGCGAGCACCTGCTGCCACACGGCGGCCATGGCGGCCGCGGCCGCCGCGGGGGGACCCTGCCGAAGGAACAACGGCGTGAGCTGAGGGAAAAATGAGGGGGAAATGGGGAAAAAAGGGAAGCGGGGCGGCCCTACCTGCGCGTCCCGCTCCACCTCCGCCTCAGGAGCTCCGCGGCGCCGGGGCTGGGCCGGGGGAGCGCGGCTGGGCCGGACCGGAAGTTGCCGCGGCGCCGCCTCACGCCCAAATGGCGGCGCGCATCGCCCAGGAGACGGAGGGGCGGTAAGAGGGGGCGTGGTCGTTAAGGTGATTGGTTGGTTTTGAGAATTGGGGGCGTGGGTTTTGTCTCGCCTGTAATTCCCGCCTTCCAGAAGCGCACGCTGATTGGGTGAGAGCGCAAAATGGGCGTGGTAAAGGCGTCTCTTTATGGTCATTGTATTCCCAGAGCGCCCCAGGATTGGCCGCTCCGCCCGGCGCCTCTCTTCTGCCCCGGGTCCTCCCGCTCCCCGAAATTCCGACAACACAATGGGGCGGGCACGACACTTTACAGCAGCGGGTCGGGGGTCCCGGGACATTCCCGAGGGAGTTTTAGGGTGACCCCAGTGGGGTCCCGGTGCCTCCGAGGCGGCTCCGTGAGCGCCGAATCCCCACCACGTCCTCCTTTGTGCCGCGCCACGGCGCTGCTCGGAGCGCGCCTCGCTTAACGGCGGCTTGTACGACAGTGTGAGGGGCGTGCGGCGCGCTTTACGGCAGCGCGGCGGGGGGCAGCGGGGCCGGGGGGGATTTTGGGGGGGTCCCGGGGGGGGCTTTGGGGGGTCCCGGAGGGTCCCGGGGGGGGCCGGGGGCCGGTGCCCCCCCCGAGGATGCCGCTGGCCGTGCAATGGCCGTTCCCCACGGAGCCGTCGCGGCGCTGGGCCCTGGCGAGCCGCGTGGTCACGGGCCTAGTGGGCACCTACAGCTGCGTGTGGACTCGTGAGTGACCCCCCTAAAATCTGAGAGACCCCTCCTCAAATCCCGATTCTGAGGGGAGACACCCCCCCAAAATCCTGGGTCTGAGGGAAAGACCCCCCCCTAAATCCCCGTTCTGAGGGGAAACACCTCAAAATCCCCGTTGTGAGGGGAAACCCCCCCAAATTCCGTTTCTGAAGGGAAACCACCCAAAATCCCGATTCTGAGGGGAAAGACCCCCCCCCCTTCCAAAATCCCGGTTCTGAAGGAAGAACCCCCCCCCCAAATCCTCGTTCTGAGGGGAGACCCCCCCCCCAAATTCCGTTTCTGAAGGGAAACCACCCAAAATCCCGATTCTGAGGGGAAAGACCCCCCCCAAATCCTCGTTCTGAGGGGAGACCCCCCCAAAATCCCACCTGGACTCCCCCCCCCCCGTCACCCCCAGACCCCACCAGGCCACCCTGGCCCAATTTTGGGGGGGGGGGGGTCCCATCCCTTTATTTTTTCAAGACCCCCCCCATCCTCCCCAGTAGGTTTGGGACCCCCCAAATCCTTTCAAATCCTCGGGACCCCTCCCCAAATATATTTGGGACCCCCCCCTCAACACCCTCCAAACCCTCCCCACGACCCTCAAACCCCTCTGGGACCCCCCAAAATCCTTCAGACCCCCCCCAAAACCCCCCAAATTCCTCCTCCAACTCCTTTACAACCCCTTGAGGACCCTCCTAATCCCCTTAAACCTCCTCGAGGACCCCTCAGACCCCCCCCAAAACCCCCCAAATTCCTCCTCCAACCCTCTGGAACCCCCTGAGGACCCTCCCAAGTCCCCCAAATCCCCCAAAACTTTAAAATCCCCATTTCCAGCCCCTCTGGGACCCCCAAGGACCCCCCCAACCCTTTTAAACCTCCTCGAGGACCCCTCAGACCCCCCCAAAACCCCCAAATTTCTCTTCCAACCTCCTGGGGACCCTCCCCAATGCCCCAAAGCCCCCCCGGGACCCCTCCCCAGGGTACCTGAACCGGCTGCGGGTCCACAACGCCGAGGTTCTGCACGAGCTGGTGGAGAGGAGGGGTCCCGGGACCCCCCTGCTGACCCTGTCCAACCACGCCTCCTGCATGGACGACCCCCACCTCTGGGGTACCTGGGGGGGGGTCCTAGAGGGGCTGGGGGGGGGTTGGGGGGGGTTTGGGGGGGTCCCAGGGGGGTCCTGAAGGGTTTTGGTGGGGTCTCAGGGTGGTCTGGAGGGTCCTAAAGGGGATGGGAGGGGTGTGAAGGGTTTGGGGGGGGTCCTGTGGGGGTCTGGATATTTTGGGGGTGTCCTGGGGGGTCCTAGAGGGGCGAGGGGGGCATTGGGGAGGGGTCTGAAGGGTTTTGAGGGGGGTCTGGATTATTTTGGGGGAGTCCTGGGGGGTCCTAAAGGGATTGGGGAAGGAATTTGGGGGGTCCTGAAAGGGTTTGGGGGGGGTTCTTGAGAGGTCCTGTGGGGGTCTGGATTATTTTGGGGGAGTCTCTGGGGGTCCTAGAGGGGCTGGGGGGGGTCTTGGGGGGTTTTAAAGGGGTTTGGGGGGTCCTGGGGGGGTCCTGAAGGGTTTTGGTGGGGCCTCAGGGTGGTCTGCAGGGTCCTAAAGGGGATGGGGGGGCATTGGGGAGGGGTCTGAAGGGTTTCGAGGGGGGTCTGGATTATTTTGGGGGAGTCCTGGGGGGTCCTAAAGGGATTGGGGAAGGAATTTGGGGGGTCCTGAAGGGGTTTGGGGGGGTACCAGGGGGGTTTTGGAGGATTTTGAGGGGTCCCAGGGGAATCTGGATTATTTTGGGGGAGTTCTGGGGGTCCTAGAGGGGCTGGGGGGGGCTTGGGGGGGGTTTAAAGGGGTTTGGGGAGTCCTGGGGGTCCTGAAGGGATTGGGGAAGGAATTTGGGGGGTCCTGAAGAGGTTTGGGGGGTCCTGGGGGGGTTTTGGAGGATTTTGGGGGAGTCCCTGGGGGTCCTTGAAGGGTTGGAAGAGGAATTTGGGGGGGGTCCTGAAGGGTTTTGGGAGGGTCCCAGGGGGTCTTGAAGGGGTTGGAGGAGAAATCTGGGGGGTCCTGAAGGGTTTGGGGAGTCCTGGGGGGTCCTAGGGGGGGTTTGGGGGGTGGTCTGAAGGGTTTTGGGGGTCATGGGGGGGGTCTGGAGGATTTTGGGGGGTCCTAAAGGGATTGGGGAAGGAATTTGGGGGGTCCTGGGGGAGTTTCAAGGGGGTTTTTGGGGGGTCCCCGTGACCCCCTGTGACCCCCCCAGGGTCCCTGAAGCTGCGACACGTCTGGAACCTGCCCAGGATGCGCTGGTAGGGCTGGGGGGATTTGGGGGGGATTTGGGGGTCCCAGGAGGGTCTGGGGGGGATTTGGGGGGGATTTGGGGGTCCCAGGAGGGTCTGGGGGGGATTTGGGGGGGATTTGGGGGTCCCAGGAGGGTCTGGGGGGGATTTGGGGGGATTTGGGGGGTCCCAGGAGGGTCTGGGGGGGATTTGGGGGGATTTGGGGGGTCCCAGCAGGGTCTGGGGGGGATTTGGGGGGGATTTGGGGGGTCCCAGGAGGGTCTGGGGGGGATTTGGGGGGGATTTGGGGGTCCCAGGAGGGTCTGGGGGGGATTTGGGGGGGATTTGGGGGTCCCAGGAGGGTTTGGGGGGGATTTGGGGGTCCCAGCGCCCCCTCCCCACATTTCCCCTGCCCAGGACCCCCACGGCCGCTGACATTTGCTTCACCCGGGAGCTGCACTCGCTCTTCTTCAGCCTGGGGCGCTGCGTGCCCGTGTGCCGCGGTAACGGGGGAAACTGGGGAAACTGGGGGGGACTGGGAGTGCTGTGTGCCCGTGTGCCGCGGTAACGGGGGGGAACTGGGGAAACTGGGATGGACTGGGACGGACTGGGATGGACTGGGATAAACTGGGGGGGACTGGGATAAACTGGGATAAACTGGGGGCGCTGTGTGCCCGTGTGCCGCGGTAACGGGGGAAACTGGGATAAACTGGGACAAACTGGGACAAACTGGGATGGACTGGGATAAACTGGGATGGACTGGGAGCACTGTGTGCCCGTGTGCCGCGGTAACGGGGATAAACTGGGGAAACTGGGATGGACTGGGATAAACTGGGATAAACTGGGAGTGCTGCGTGCCCGTGTGCCGCGGTAACGGGGATAAACTGGGGAAACTGGGATGGACTGGGACAAACTGGGATGGACTGGGGATGGACTGGGATAAACTGGGATGGACTGGGGGTGCTGTGTGCCGCGGTAATGGGGGGAACTGGGGAAACTGGGATAAACGGATAAACTGGGATAAACTGGGGGGGACTGGGATAAACTGGGATAAACTGGGGGGGACTGGGATAAACTGGGATAAACTGGGGGCGCTGTGTGCCCGTGTGCCGCGGTAACGGGGATAAACTGGGATGGACTGGGACAAACTGGGGGGGACTGGGATAAACTGGGACAAACTGGGATAAACTGGGGGTGCTGTGTGCCCGTGTGCCGCGGTAACGGGGACTGGGAGGGACTGGGGAAACTGGGATGGACTGGGATAAACTGGGGGTGCTGTGTGCCGCGGTAACGGGGACAAACTGGGGGGGACTGGGATAAACTGGGATGGACTGGGATAAACTGGGACAAACTGGGATGGACTAGGGGGGACTGGGATGGACTGGGACAAACTGGGATAAACTGGGGGGGGACTGGGAGTGCTGCGTGCCCGTGTGCCACGGTAACGGGGAACTGGGAGGGACTGGGACAAACTGGGGGGGACTGGGATAAATTGGGATAAACTGGGAGGGAGCTGGGAGCACTGGGAGGGGCTGAGATGGACTGGGATAAACTGGGACAAACTGGGGGGGACTGGGATAAACTGGGGGGGACTGGGAGGGGCTGGGATGGGAGGAACTGGGACAAACTGGCAATGAGCTGGGAAGGGAGCTGGGAGCACTGGGAGAGGGACTGGGAGGCACTGGGCTGCTTCTGATTCATACTGGGAGGCACTGGGCCATTCCCAGTCCATACTGGGATGGTCGCAGTCCATACTGGGCTGTTCCCACTCCATACTGGGATGGTCCCAGTCCATACTGGGCTGTTCCCACTCCATACTGGGAGGGCTGTGGTTCCTGTGGGATTCTCCCAGTCCATACTGGGCCGTTCCCAGCCCATACTGG
Organism: Zonotrichia albicollis; assembly: GCF_047830755.1. NCBI lineage: Eukaryota > Metazoa > Chordata > Aves > Passeriformes > Passerellidae > Zonotrichia > Zonotrichia albicollis. The sequence continues at coordinate 16,002 of NW_027428381.1, read as the reverse complement.
GAGGGTCCCAGTCTGTACTGGGAGGGCTGTGGTTGCTTTAGGATTCTCCCAGTCCATACTGGGATGTTCCCGGTCCGTACTGGGAGGGTCCCAGTCCATACTGGGAGGGCTGTGGTTCCTGTGGGATTCTCCCAGTCCATACTGGGATGTTCCCGGTCCATACTGGGAGGCACTGGGTCATTCCCAGTCCATACTGGGAGAGTCTCAGTCCATACTGGGATGACTGTGGTGGCTCTGGGTCGCTCCCAGTCCACACTGGGATGGTCCCAGTCCATACTGGGAGGGTCCCAGTCCATACTGGGATGTCCCCAGTCCATACTGGGATTACTGTGGTTCCTTTGGGATTCTCCCAGTCCATACTGGGAGGGTCCCAGTCCATACTGGGAGGGCTGTGGTTGCTTTAGGATTCTCCCAGTCCATACTGGGATGTTCCCAGTCCGTACTGGGCCGTTCCCAGTTTGAACTGGTCCCGCAGGGGACGGCGTTTACCAGCGCGGGATGGATTTCATACTGGAGAAGCTCAACCAGGGAGACTGGGTGCACATGTTCCCTGAGGGTACTGGGAGCCACTGGGAGGGACTGGGAGGGAACTGGGAGGGACTGGGATGGAACTGGGAGGGAACTGGGAGGGACTGGGAAGGACTGAAGGACTGGGATGGAACTGGGAAGGGATTGACGGGAACTGGGAGGGACTGGGAATGAACTGGGAATGGACTGGGAGGGACTGGGAGGAAACTGGGAAGGGATTGAGGGCAACTGGGATGGACTGGGAGAGAACTGGGAGAGGACTGGGAGGGACTCGGGGGGGACTGGGAGGGACTGGGAGGAACTGGGAACAAACTGGGAGGGACTGGGAGCACTGGGATGGGACTGGGAATGGACTGGGATCACTGGGAGGGAACTGGGAGGGACTGGGATGGACTGGGAGGAAACTGGGATGGACTGGGAAGGACTGGGATGGACTGGGAGAGACTGGGAGGGAACTGGGAGGGAACTGGGAGGGACTGGGATGGACTGGGAGGGAACTGGGAGGGACTGGGAAGGACTGGGATGGACTGGGAGAGACTGGGAGGGAACTGGGAAGGACTGGGATGGACTGGGAGAGACTGGGAGGGAACTGGGAAGGACTGGGATGGATTGGGAGGGACTGGGAGGGAACTGGGACAGCGGGCAGGTAACTGGGAACACTGGGAATGGGAACTGGGATGGACTGGGAGCGACTGGGAATGGACTGGGATCACTGGGAGGAAACTGGGAAGGGATTGAGGGGAACTGGGATGGACTGGGAGGGAACTGGGACAGTGGGCAGGTAACTGGGAACACTGGGAATGGGAACTGGGATGGACTGGGAGGGACTGGGAAGGGATTGAGGGCAACTGGGATGGACTGGGAGATACTGGGAGGGAACTGGGAGGGACTGGGAATGGACTGGGATCACTGGGAGGGAACTGGGAAGGGATTGAGGGGAACTGGGATGGGACTGGGAGGGGACTGGGAGGGAACTGGGATCACTGGGAGGGACTGGGAAGGGATTGAGGGGAACTGGGAGGGAACTGGGACAGCGGGCAGGTAACTGGGAACACTGGGAATGGGAACTGGGATGGACTGGGAGGGACTGGGATGGACTGGGAGGGAACTGGGAGGGGATTGAGGGCAACTGGGAGGGACTGGGATGGACTGGGAGGAAACTGGGATGGACTGGGAGGGACTGGGAAGGACTGGGACAAACTGGGAGGGAATTTTGAGGCTCCCTTGGAGGATTTTTGGGTTTCTTGAGGAGATTTTGGGGGTCTGGGTGGAATTTTGGGGTCCCTCGGGAATTTTGGGGTCCCCAGGGGGGGATTTGGGGTCTCCTGGGTGGAATTTTGGGGGTCCCTGGGGGTATTTTGAGTTACTTGGGGGATTTTGGGGGTCCTGGGTGGAATTTTGGGGGTCTCTGGGTGGAATTTTGGGGGGATTTTTGGGGGTCCTGACGCCCCCAGCCCCATTTTCCCCCCTCCAGGTAAAGTGAACCTGGGCCAGGAGGTCGCTCGTTTCAAGTGGGGTGAGACCCCCCAAAAAAAACCCCAAAATCCTCCTTGGACCCCCAAAAAATCCCAAACCTGCCCCAGACCCCCCCCCCAAAAAAAACCCCAAAAGTTCCCCCCAAAATACCCCAAATCCTGCCCTAAAAACCCCAATAAAACCCCCAAAATCCCCCCAAAACCCCCTCAAAAAAACCCAAAATGTCCCAAACTCCCCCCCAAAAAATCTCCAGGGACCCCAAAAAACCCTGGGACCCCAAAAAATCTCCTCAAAAAACCCCAAAATGTCCCAAACTCCCCCAAAAAAACCTCCAGGGACCCCAAAAAACCCTGAGACCTCAAAAATCCCCTCAAAAAACCCCAAAATGTCCCAAATTTCCCCCAAAAAAAACCTCCAGGGACCCCAAAAATTCCCCTCAAAATCCCCCCGGACCCCCCCAAAAAACCCCAAAAGTTCCCCCCAAAATACCCCAAATCCTGCCCTAAAAACCCCAATAAAACCCCAAATCTCCCCTGGGACCCCAAAAATTCCCCTCAAAAAACCCCAAAATGTCCCAAACTCCCCCCCAAAAAAAACTCCAAGGACCCCAAAAATTCCCCTCAAAATCCCCCCAGACCCCCCCCAAAAAAACCCCAAAAGTTCCCCCAAAATACCCCAAATCCTGCCCTAAAAACCCCCCAAAAAACCCCCAAATCCCCCCAAAAATTCCCTCAAAAAACCCCAAAATGTCCCAAACTCCCCCCAAAGAAACTCCAGGAACCCCAAAAATTCCCCTCAAAAAACCCAAAAATCCTCTCAAAAAACCCAAAATGTCCCAAACTCCCCCCAAAAAAACTCCAGGGACCCCAAAGAACCCAGAGACCCCAAAAATTCCCCTCAAAAAACCAAAAATGTCCCAAACTCCCCCCAAAAAAAACTCCAGGAACCCCAAAAATTCCCCTCAAAATCCCCCCAGACCCCCCCAAAAAAACCCCAAAAATTCCCCCCAAAATACCCCAAATCCTGCCCTAAAAACCCCCCAAAAAAACCCAAAATCCCCCTTGGATCCCCCCAAAAATCCCCTCAAAAAACCCCAAAATGTCCCAAACTCCCCCCAAAAAAAAACCTCCAGGGACCCCAAAAATTCCCCTCAAAAAAACCCAAAATGTCCCAAACTCCCCCCAAAAAAACCTCCAAGGACCCCAAAAATTCCCCTCAAAAAACCCCAAAATGTCCCAAACCCACCCCAAACTCCCCCCAAAAAAAACTCCAGAGACCCCAAAAAACCCTGAGACCCCAAAAATTCTCCTCAAAAAACCCCAAAATGTCCCAAACTCCCCCCCCAAAAAAACTCCAGGAACCCCAAAAATTCCCCTCAAAATCCCCCCAGATCCCCCAAAAAAACCCCAAAAGTTCCCCCCAAAATACCCCAAATCCTGCCCTAAAAACCCCAATAAAAACCCCAAATCCCCCCAAAAATCCCCTCAAAAAACCCAAAATGTCCCAAATTCCCCCCCAAAAAAAACCTCCAAGAACCCCAAAAATTCCCCTCAAAATCCCCCAGACCCCCCAAAAAAACCCAAAAGTTCCCCCCAAAATACCCCAAATCCTGCCCTAAAAACCCCCCCAAAAAAACCCCAAATCCCCCTTGGATCCCCCCAAAATCCCCTGGGACCCCAAAAATCAAAAACCCCAAAATGTCCCAAATTCCCCCCCCAAAGAAACTCCAGGAACCCCAAAAATTCCCCTCAAAAAACCCAAAAATCCTCTCAAAAACCCCAAAATGTCCCAAATTCCCCCCCAAAAAAACTCCAGGAACCCCAGAAATTCCCCTCAAAATCCCCCCAGACCCCCCCCCAAAAAAACCCCAAAGTTCCCCCCAAAATACCCCAAATCCTGCCCTAAAATCCCCAAAAAAAACCCAAATCCCCCTTGGATCCCCCCAAAAATTCCCCTCAAAAAACCCCAAAATGTCCCAAACTCCCCCCAAAAAAAAAACTCCAAGGACCCCAAAAATTCCCCTCAAAAATCCCCCCAGACCCCCCAAAAACCCCCAAAAGTTCCCCCCAAAATACCCCAAATCCTGCCCTAAAAACCCCAATAAAACCCCCAAAATCCCCCCAAAAATTCCCCTCAAAAAACCCCAAAATGTCCAAATTCCCCCCCAAAAAAAACTCCAGGGACCCCAAAAAACCCCTCAAAAAAAACCCAAAATGTCCCAAACTCCCCCCAAAAAAAAAACTCCAGGGACCCCAAAAATTCCCCTCAAAATCCCCCCAGACCCCCCAAAAAAACCCCCAAAAATTCCCCCCAAAATACCCCAAATCCTGCCCTAAAAACCCCAAAAAAACCCCAAATCCCCCTTGGATCCCCCCAAAAATCCCCTCAAAAAAACCCAAAATGTCCCAAATTCCCCCCCAAAAAAACTGCAGGAACCCCAAAAAACCCTGGGACCCCAAAAATTCCCCTCAAAATCCCCCAGACTCCCCTAAAATGCCCCAAAAATCCCAAACCTGCCCCAGACCCCCCCCAAAAAAAACCCCAAAAGTTCCCCCAAAATACCCCAAATCCTGCCCTAAAAACCCCCAAAATCCCCCCAAAATCCCCCCAAAAATTCCCCTCAAAAAACCCCAAAATGTCCCAAACTCCCCCCAAAAAAACCTCCAGGAACCCCAAAAATTCCCCTCAAAAAACCCCAAAATGTCCCAAACTCCCCCCAAAAGAAAACTCCAGGAACCCCAAAAATTCCCCTCAAAATCCCCCCAGACCCCCCAAAAAACCCCAAAAGTTCCCCCAAAATACCCCAAATCCTGCCCTAAAAACCCCCCAAAAAAAACCCCAAATCCCCCTTGGATCTCCCCCAAAATCCCCTGGGACCCCAAAAATCAAAAACCCCAAAATGTCCCAAACTCCCCCCCCAAAAAAAACTCCAAGGAACCCCAAAAATTCCCCTCAAAATCCCCCAGACCCCCCAAAAAACCCAAAAGTTCCCCCCAAAAATACCCCAAATCCTGCCCTTAAAATCCCCAAAAAAACCCCAAAATCCCCCCAAAACCCGCTGGGACCCCAAAAATTCCCCTCAAAAAACCCCAAAATGTCTTAAACTCCCCCCAAAAAAAAACTCCAGGGACCCCAAAAACCCTGGGACCCCAAAACTTCCCCTCAAAAAACCCAAAATGTCCCAAACTCCCCCCAAAAAAAACCTCCAAGGACCCCAAAAAAACCCCTCAAAATCCCCCCAGACCCCCCAAAAAACCCCAAAAGTTCTCCCAAAATACCCCAAATCCTGCCCTAAAAACTCCAATAAAACCCCCAAATCCTTCTTGGATCCCCCCAAAATCCCCTCAAAAAAACCCAAAATGTCCCAAACTCCCCCAAAAAGACTCCAGGGACCCCAAAAAACCCTGGGACCCAAAAGTCCCCTCAAAAACCCCAAAATGTCCCAAACTCCCCCCCAAAAAAAAAACTCCAGGGACCCCAAAAAACCCCTCAAAAAACCCAAAATGTCCCAAATTCCCCCAAAAAAAACCTCCAAGAACCCCAAAAATTCCCCTCAAAATCCCCCCCAGACCCCCCAAAAAAACCCCAAAAATTTCCCCCCAAAATACCCAAATCCTGCCCTAAAAACCCCCCCAAAAAAACCCCCAAATCCCCCCAAATTCCCCTCAAAAAACCCCAAAATGTCCCAAACTCCCCCCAAAAAACCTCCAGAGACCCCAAAAAACCCTGGGGACCCCAAAAGTCCCCTCAAAAAACCCAAAATGTCCCAAACTCCCCCCAAAAAAAACTCCAGGAACCCCAAAAATTCCCCTCAAAATCCCCCCAGACCCCCCCCTAAAATGCCCCAAAAATCCAAACTTGCCCCAAATCCCCTCCAGACCCCCCCAAACCCCTCCAATCGCCCCAAACCCCCCCTGGCTCCCCTCAAACCCCTCCCCAAATGAGAGACACCCCCAAATCCCCCCTGGGGGTCCCAAAGCCCCCCAAATCGCCCCCAATTTCCCCTCCCCAGGCATCGGGCGGCTCTGGCCGAGTGTCGGAGGGACCCCGTGATCCTCCCGCTGTGGCACGGGGGTGAGGGGCTGGGGGGGGGTCCTGGGGGGGCTTGGGGGGGTCCTGGAGCAATTTGGGGGGGTCTGGGGGCATTCTGGGGGGGCTTTGGGTGCCTGGGGGGGTCTTGGTGGGATTTGGGGAGTCTGGGTGGGATTTGGGGGGCTTTGGGCGGGTCCTGAGGGGTCTTGGAGGGATTTGGGGGGATCCTGGGGGGGTATTGTGGGGGTCCTGGGGGGCTTTAGGGGGCTTTGGGGGGGTCTGGGTGGGATTTGGGGGGGATTTGGGGGGGGTCTGAGGGGCTTTAGGGGGTCTGGGGGGATTTGGAGGGGTCCTGAGGGGTCCTGGGGGGAGTCTGGGTGGGATTTGGGGGGATTTTGGGGGGTTTGGGAGGGTCCTGGGTGGGGTTTTGGGGGGTCTGGAGGGATTTTGGGAGGGGTCTGGGGGGATTTTGGGGGGCTTTGGAGGACACGGAGAGAGCTTTTGGGGAGGGGTCCTTGGGGGTTTGGGGGGGTTCTGGGGGGCTTTAGGGGGTCTGGGTGGGATTTGGGGGGGTCCTGGGTGGGTTTTTGGGGGTCTGCAGGGATTTTTGGGGGGTCCTGGGGGGTTTTAGTGGGCTCTTGGGGGGGATTTGGGGAGGTCCTGGGGGATCTTGGGGGGGTCCTGGAGCAATTTGGGAGGGTCCTGGGGGCTTTAGGGGGTCTGGGTGGGATTTGGGGGGATCCTGGGGGGGTATTGTGGGGGTCCTGGGAGGCTTTGGGTGGGATTTGGGGGGGTCTGGGTGGGACTTGGGGGAGGTTTGGGGGGGTCTTGGAGGGATTTGGGGGGGTCCTGGGGGATTTTGGGGGGTCCTGGGGGGATTTTGGGGGTCTGGGTGGGATTTGGGGGGATTTTGGGGGGGTCTGGGTGGGGTTTTGGGGGGTCTGGGGGGCTTTGGGCAGGTCCTGAGGGGTCTTGGGGGGGGTCTGGGTGGGATTTGGGGGGGTCTTGGAGGATTTTGGGGGGTCTGGGTGGGTTTTTGGGGGGGTCTTGGGGGGATTTTGGGGGGGTCTGGGGGGATTTTGGGGGGGTTTGGGGCGTCCTGGGGGGGTATTGGGGGGGTCCTGGGGGTTTTGGGGAGGGGTCTGGGTGGGTTTTGGGGGGATTTTGGGGGGGTCCGGAGGGGTCTTTGGGGGGGGGTCTGGGTGGAATTGGGGGGGGGGGGTCTGGGGGGATTTTGGGGACTTTGGGTGGAATTTGGAGGGGTCCTGAGGGGTCTTGGGGGGATTTTGGGGGGCTTTGGGGGGGTCTGGGTGGGATTTGGGGGGGTCCTGGGGGTTTTAGGGGGGAGTCTGGTGGGATTTGGGGGGGTCCTGGGTGGGATTTGGGGGATTTTGGGGGGTCTGGGTGGGGTTTGGGTGGGATTTGGAGGGGTCCTGAGGGGTCTTGGGGGGTCCTGGAGCAATTTGGGGGGTCTGGGTGGGTCCTGGGGGGCTTTAGGGGGGGTCTGGGTGGGTTTTGGGGGGGGTCTGGGTGGAATTTGGGGGGGCTTTGGGGGACACTGAGAGAGCTTTTGGGGAGGGATTTGGGGGGGTCCTGAGGGGTCTTGGAGCAATTTGGGGGGTCCTGGGGGTCTTGGGGGGGGTCCTGGGTGGGTTTTGGGGGGGGTCTTGGGGGGATTTTGGGGGGGTCCGGAGGGGTCTTGGGGGGTCCTGGAGCAGTTTGGGGGGGGTCTGGGTGGAATTTGGGGGCTTTGGAGGACACTGAGAGAGCTTTTGGGGAGGGTCTGAGGGCGGTTGGTGGGATTTGGAGGGGGTCCTGAGGGGTCTTGGGGGATTTGGGTGGGTCCTGAGGGGTCTTGAGGGGGTCTGGGTGGGATTTGGGGGGCTTTAGGGGCGTCTGGTGGGATTTGGGAGGGTCCTGGGGGTCTTAGGGGGGGTCCTGGGGGGGTCTGGGTGGGTCTTGGAGGGATTTGGGGGGGGGGTCCTGAGGGGTCTTGGGGGGTCTGGGTGGGATTTGGGGGATCCTGGGGGGATTTTGGGGGGTCATGGGGGGCTTTGGGGGACACTGAGAGAGCTTTTGGGGAGGGGTCTGAGGGGTCCTGGGGGGCTTTGAGGAGGTCCTGAGGGTCTTGGGGGGGGGGTCCTGGGGGGATTTTTGGGGGCTTTAGGGGGTCTGGGGGGATTTGGGGAGGTCTTGGAGGGATTTGGGGGGGCTGAGAGACTGGGGAGGCTTTTGGGGAGGGGTCCTGGGGGGGGGGTCCTGATGGGAGCACAGGGGAAGATTTTGGGGGTCCCGGGGGGGTTTGGGGAGGTTTTGGGCTGATTTTGGGGGGGGGTCCCAAGGGGGTTTTTGGGGACATTTTGGGATTTTTGGGGGGGTCTTTGAGGGGCTTTTATTCTCTCCCAGCTGATTTTGGGGGGATTTTATGACCATGGGGGGGGCTCAGAGAAATTGGGGGGTGGTCCCTGATATTGAGGAGGGGTCCCTGATATTGGGGAGGGGGTCCCTGATATTGGGGAGGGGTCTCCCAGTTGTGCCCCCTCCTCATTTTTGTGTCCCCCCCATCAGGGATGAGCGATGTCCTCCCCAACCATCGGCCCTACGTGCCCCGGGTGGGCAGGTGAGGGGACTGGGGGGTCCTGGGGGGATTTGGGGGTCTTGGGGGGATTTTGGGGTCTCTCTGGGGATTTTGGGGGTCTCTTTGGGGATTTTTTGGGGTCTCTTTGGGGATTTTTTGGGGGTCTCTTGGTGGTTTTTGGCATTTTTGGGGGATTTTTTGAGGGTATTTTAAGGATTTTGGGGTCTCTGGGGGGAAATTTGGGGATCTCTGAGAAGGTTCTTGAGGTTTCTGGGGTGATTTTTGGGGTCTCTAAGGTAATTTTGGGGGTCTCTTGGGGGGTTTGGGGTTTCTGAGGGATTTTGGGGTCTCTGGGGATTTTTTGGGGTCTCTTGGTGGTTTTTGGCATTTTTGGGGGGATTTTTTGAGGGTCTTTTAAGCGGTTTTGGGGTTTCTGGGGGGTTTTGGGGTCTCTGAGGGACATTTGGGGGGAATTTTTGGGGGGTCTTTGAGGGGATTTTGGGGGTCCTGGGGATTTTTTGGGGTCTCTTTGGGGATTTTTTTGGGGGTCTCTTGGTGGTTTTTGGCATTTTTGGGGGGATTTTTTAGGGTATTTTCAGGGATTTTGGGGTCTCTGGGGGGACATTTGGAGGTCTCTGGGATGATTTTTGGGGTCTCTGAGGTAAATTTGGGGGTCTCTTGGGGGCTTTGGGTTTCTGAGAGATTTTGGGGTCTCTTTTGGATTTTTGGGGTCTCTTTGGGATTTTTTGGGGTCTCTCTGGGGATTTTTGGCATTTTTGGGGGGATTTTTTGAGGGTCTTTTCAGGGATTTTGGGGTCTCTGGGGGGACATTTGGGGGTCTCTGAGAAGGTTCTTGGGGTCTCTAAGGTAATTTTGGGGGTCCTCTTGGGGGTTTTGGGGTTTCTGAGAGATTTTGGGTCTCTCTGGGGATTTTGGGGGTCTCTTGGTGGTTTTTGGGGTCTCTTGGTGGTTTTTGGCATTTTTGGGGGATTTTTTGAGGGTATTTTCAGGGATTTTGGAGCCCGTGAAAGGATTTTGGGGTCTCTGGGGACATTTGGGGGTCTCTGGATGATTTTTGGGGTCTCTAAGGTAATTTTGGGTCTCTTGGGGGTTTTGGGGTTTCTGAGAGATTTTGGGGGTCTCTTTGGGGATTTTTGGGGGTCTCTTGGTGGTTTTTGGGGTCTCGGGAGGATTTTTTTGAGGGTCTTTTAAGGATTTTGGGTTTCTGGGGAGGTTTGGGGGTCTCTGAGGGACATTGGGGGGAATTTTGGGGGGTCTTTGAGGGATTTTGGGGGTCTTGGGGGGATTTTTGGGTCTCTTTGGGGATTTTTTGGGGGTCTCTTGGTGGTTTTTGGCATTTTAGGGGGATTTTTTGAGGTATTTTCAGGGATTTTGGGTCCCGTGAAGGGATTTTGGGGTCTCTGGGGGACATTTGGGGGTCTCTGGATGATTTTTGGGTCTCTAAGTAAATTTGGGGGTCTCTTGGGGGTTTTGGGGTTTCTGAGAGATTTTGGGGTCTCTTGGGGATTTTTTTGGGGTCTCTTGGTGGTTTTTGGCATTTTTGGGGGATTTTTTGAGGGTATTTCAGGGATTTTGGGGCACGTGAAGGGATTTTGGGGTCTCTGGGGGGACATTTGGGGTCTCTTGGGGGTTTTGGGGTTTCTGAGAGATTTTGGGTCTCTCTGGGGATTTTTGGGGGTCTCTTTTGGGATTTTTTTGGGGTCTCTTGGTGGTTTTTGGGGTCTCGGGGGGAATTTTTTGAGGTCTTTTAAGCGGATTTGGGGTTTCTGGGGGGTTTTGGGGTCTCTGAGGGACATTTGGGGGGGATTTTGGGGTCTTTGAGGGGTTTTGGGTCTCTTTGGGGATTTTTGGCATTTCTGGGGGGATTTTTTGAGGGTATTTTCAGGATTTTGGGGTCTCTGAGGGAAATTTGGGGTCTTTGAGAAGGTTCTGGGGTTTCTGGGTGATTTTTGGGGTCTCTAAGGTAATTTTGGGGGTTCTGAGGGATTTTGGGTCTCTCTGGGATTTTTTGGGGTCTCTTGGTGGTTTTTGGGGTCTTGGGGGGGATTTTTTTGAGGGTCTTTTAAGCGGATTTGGGGTTTCTGGGGGGGTTTTGGGGTCTCTGAGGGACATTTGGGGAAATTTTGGGGGTTTTGGGGGTCTGCGGGATTTTTTGGGGTCTCTCTGGGGATTTTTTGGGGTCTCTTGGTGGTTTTTGGCATTTTTGGGGGATTTTTTGAGGGTATTTTCAGGGATTTTGGGGCCCGTGAAGGGATTTTGGGGTCTCAGGTGAATTTTGAAGGTTTCAAGATGATTTTTGGGGTCTCAGGATGGTTTTTGGGGGTCTCGGGGTGAATTTTGGGGTCTCAGGGTGGGTTTTGGGGTCTCAGGGTGGGTTTTGGGGATCTCTCTGGATTTTTTGGGGGTCTCAGGGTGGATTTCGGGGTCTCAGGGTGGATTTTGGGGTCTCAGGATGGATTTTGGGGTCTCTCTGTGTTATTTTTGGGATCTCAGGGTGAATTTTGGGGTCTCAGGGTGGATTTGGGGATCTCTCAGTGAATTTTGGGGGGTCTCTCTGGGATTTTGGGGTCCCAGGTGAATTTTGAAGGTTTCAGGGTGGGTTTGGGGGTCTCTCTGGGATTATTGGGGGTCTCAGGGTGGGTTTTGGGGTCCAGGGTGGGTTTGGGGGTCCAGGGTGGTTTTTGGGGTCCCAGGATGGGTTTTGGGGTCCCCAGGATGGATTTTGGGGTCCCAGGCTGGGTTTTGGGATCTCTCTGGATTTTTGGGGGTGTCAGGGTGGATTTCGGGGGTCTCAGGGTGGGTTTTGGGGACCCTCTGGATTTTTGGGGGTCCAGGGTGGTTTTGGGGTCCCACTGACCCCATTCCCCCCAGCTGATCACGGTGGTCGTGGGGCGCCCGTTCAGTGCCCGGCCCTCCTGGAGCGGCTGCGCAGAGAGGGCACCCCCACGGTGGGTGTGGGGCACGACCCACATTTGGGGCTGGGACCCCCACGGTGGGTGTGGGGCTGGACCCCCATTTGGGGGCTGGGACCCCCATTTGGGGGGCTGGGACCCCCACGGTGGGTGTGGGGCGGGACCCCCACGGTGGGTGTGGGGCTGGGACCCCATTTGGGGGGCTGGGACCCCCATGGTGGGTGTGGGGCGGGACCCCCCCATTTGGGGGGCTGGGACCCCCATGGTGGGTGTGGGGCGGGACCCCCCATTTGGGGGGCTGGGACCCCCACAATTGGGGGGCTGGGACCCCCACTTAGGGGGCTGGGACCCCCATTTGGGGAGCTGGGACCCCCACGGTGGGTGTGGGGCTGGGACCCCCCATTTGGGGGGCTGGGACCCCCACGGTGGGTGTGGGGCGGGACCCCCATTTGGGGGCTGGGACCCCCCCATTTGGGGGGCTGGGACCCCCACGGTGGGTGTGGGGCGGGACCCCCATTTGGGGGGCTGGGACCCCATGGTGGGTGTGGGGTGGGACCCCCACGGTGGGTGTGGGGCGGGACCCCCATTTGGGGGGCTGGGACCCCCACGGTGGGTGTGGGGCTGGGACCCCCATTTGGGGGGCTGGGACGCCAATTTGGGGGGCTGGGACCCCCACATTTGGGGGGCTGGGACCCCCACGGTGGGTGTGGGGCGGGACCCCCATTTGGGGGGTGTGGGGCTGGGACCCCCCATTTGGGGGGTGTGGGGCTGGGACCCCCACGGTGGGTGTGGGGCTGGGACCCCCACGGTGGGTGTGGGGCAGGACCCCCCCATTTAGGGGACTGGGACCCCCACGTTTGGGGGTTCTGACCCCGAGATTTGGGGTTTACCCCATAGATTTGGGGTCTGACCCATTGATTTAGGGGATTCTGACCTTGAGATTTTGGGGTTTCTACCCTGAAATTTGGAGATTTTGACCTAGAGATTTTGGGGTTCTGACCCCAGGATTTGGGGGTTTCTGACCCCGAGATTTGGGGTTCACACACACAGAATGGGGATTTACCCCATAGGTTTGGGGTCTGACCCAGAGATTTAGGGAGTTCTGATCCCAAGATTTGGGGTTTACCACACAGAATTGGGGTTTGCCTCAGAAATTTGGGGTTTGCCTCAGAAATTTGGGGTCTGCCTCAGAGATTTAGGGAGTTCTGACCCCTGGATTTGGGGAGTTCTTACCTTGGGATTTTGGGGTTCTGCTCCAGAGATTTGTGGGTCCCAGCCCCACAAATCCATGGATCCCAACCCCACAGATCTGTGGGTTCCCTGGCCCAGCCCCACATCTCCATCAATCCCATTCCCAGCCCCAGAGATCCCATAAATCCCTTTCTCAGCCCCACATCTCCATCAATCCCTTTTCCAGCCCCACATCTCACTGTCTCTGCCCACAGATCTGTGGTTCCTTTTCCCAGCCCCACAGATCCCATCAATCCCATTCCCAGCCCCACAGCTCCATAAATCCCTTTTCCACCCCCATAAATCCCTTTCCCAGCCCCACATCTCCATCAATTCCATTCCCAGCCCCACAGATCCCATAAATCCTATTCTCAGCCCCACAGGTCACTGTCTCTGCCCCACAGATCCCATAAATCCCATTCCCAGCCCCACAGGTCGCTGTCTCTGCCCCACAGATCCCATAAATCCCATTCCCAGCCCCACAGATCCCATCAATCCCTGGATCCCAGCCCCACACGTTGCTGTCTCTGCCCCACAGATCCCATAAATCCTTTCCAGCCCCACAGCTCTGTGTCTCTGCCCACAGATCCATCAATCCCTGTCCAAGCCCCACATTCCCATCAATCCTGTCCCAGCCCCACATCTCCATCAATCCCTGTCCCAGCCCCACAGATCCCATTCCCAGCCCCACAGATCCCATCAATCCCTGGATCCCAGCCCCACACGTTGCTGTCTCTGCCCCACAGATCCCATAAATCCCTTTCCCAGCCCCACAGCTCTGTGTCTCTGCCCCACAGATCCCATCAATCCCATTCCCAGCCCATAGATCCCATAAATCCCTGGATCCCAGCCCCACAGCTCTGTGTCTCTGCCCCATAGATCCCATAAATCCCTGTCCCAGCCCCACAAATCCCTGTCCCAGCCCCACAGATCCCATCAATCCCATTCCAGCCCCACATCTCCATCAATTCCACTCCCAGCCCCACAGATCCCATAAATCCCTTTCCCAGCCCCACAGCTCTGTGTCTCTGCCCCACAGATCCCATAAATCCCTTTCCCAGCCCCACAGATCCCATAAATCCCTGTCCCAGCCCCACATCTCCACCAATCCCTGTCCCAGCCCATCAATCCCATTCCCAGCCCCATAGATCCCATCAATCCCTGCATCCCAGCCCACAGATCCGTGGTTCCCTTTCCCAGCCCCACAGCTCTGTGTCTCTGCCCCACAGATCCCATAAATCCCTGTCCCAGCCCCACAAATCTGTGGGTTCCCTGTCCCAGCCCACAGATCCCATCAATCCCTGGATCCCAGCCCCATAGATCCCATAGATCCCATAAATCCCTGGATCCCAGCCCCACAGCTCTGTGTCCCAGCCCCACAGATCCCATAAATCCCTTTCCCAGCCCCACAGATCCCATTCCCAGCCCCAGCCCCACACGTGGCTGTCTCTGCCCCACAGCTGGAGCTCCGCAAGGCTCTCACCGATTTTGTCCAGCGGGAATTTGAGGCTCTGCGGGGCCACGCCCGGACCCTGCACCCGGCCCCATAACCGGGGGGGTTCTGCCCATAACTGAGGGTTCTACCCCATAACTGAGGGTTCTGCCCCAGAAAGGGGCAGAATTGGGGTCCCACCCAAAATTGGGGGTCCCTGGTGGAGCCCCTGCCCCACAGAGAGGGGTCCTGCCCCCATGAGCCCCCCCCCCAACTGTGCACGGTGCCAATAAAAGAAGGTGAAACCTCGAGGGTCTCTGAGGATTTTGGGGGTCCCACAGGGGGGATTTGGGGTCTCAGAGGGGATTTGGGGTCCAAAAGGGATTTGGGGGGGTCCCATGATGGAATTTGAGGTTTTAGGGGAGAAATTTGGGGGTCCCAGGAGGAAATTTTGGGCTCCCAAAACCAAACCGAGTCCCCGCCCGAGGTGATTTTATTGAAGCAGAAAAAAGGGAGGGGTCCCATTGCCCCCCAAAAAAAACCCTCTGGGAAGAGGGAGGGGACAAAGGGGGGGTTCAGCCTCTCCAAAACGAGGCTTGGACCCCCCAAAAAATGAGATTTGGACCCAAAAAAAAAGGGGAAAGGTCCCAAAAATGACGCCAAAACCCCCTCCTCAAAAATGGAGTTGGGGGCGTGGCCTGGTCACAGGGGCGTGGCTTGGTCCGGGAGTTAAAGGGGCGTGGCCTGGTCCAAAGGGCGGGGTTTAGAACCGTTGTGGGCGTGGCCGGGCGTGGCCCCGCCCCCTCACTCCTCCTTCTTGTCCGGGGTCCGTCATGGGCGGCCTGGGGGGGGGGGGGCAAAGGGGGGAATTAGGGGGAGAATTTGGGGGTCTCTGGGGGGTTTTGGGGGGCACTGGGGGGGATTCGGGCTTGGGAAGGGTTGAGGGGGTCTAAAGGGGATTTTGGGGGGGATTTTTGGGGTCCCCACAGGGTTTTGGGGTGCACTGGGGGGTTATGGAATTTAGGGGAGGCATAGAGGGGGCCTGAGGGGATTTTGGGGGGGGGTCCCAGAGAGATTGGGGGAGGATTTTGGGGTCCCAAGGGGGATTTGGGGGAGGATTTGGGGGTCCCAAGGGGATTTGGGGAGGATTTTGGGGGGTCCCCAGAGAGATTTGGGGAGGATTTTGGGGGTCCCAAGGGGGTTTGGGGAAGATTTTGGGGGTCCCAAGGGGTTTTGGGGAGGATTTTGGGGGTCCCAAGGGGGTTTGGGGGTGCACTGGGAGGGGGGTCCTGGAAAGGATTTTGGGGGGGGTCTCCAGAGGGATTTGGGGAGGTTTTGGGGGATTTCAGGGGTCCCAGGGGTCCCCTCAGGATATTTTTGTGGGAGCAATATTGGGGTCCCCGGAGGGGTTTTGGGGTGAGGTTTGGGGTATTTTTTGGGTGTTTTGAGGGGTATTTTTGGGGTATTTTGGGGGTAAATTTGGGGTATTTTGAGGGAAAAATTGTGGTATTTTGGGGGGTATTTTTGGGGTGTTTGGGGGGGATTTTGGAGGTGTTTTTTGGGTATTTTGGAGGTATTTTGGGGGTAAATTTGTGGTATTTTGGGTTGTTTTGGGGGGTATTTTTGGGGTATTTTGGGGGTAAATTTGTGGTATTTTGGCGGGTATTTTTGGGTATTTTGGGGTGTTTTTGGGGGGATTTTGGGGGGGATTTTGGGGGTATTTTGGGTTTTTTGGGGGTATTTTTGGGGGGTATTTTGGGGTATTTTGGGGTGTTTTGGAGGTGTTTTTGGGG